>NW_017306895.1:34519-96669 GCF_000935625.1 Nanorana parkeri
CTTTACAATATAAGGAAGACATTACAGTTACAATACAATTCAAGACAAGATGGTAAGGAGGGCCCTGCCCCTGAGGGCTTACAATCTAAAAGAGGAGGGGGAAATGATACATGAGGTAGCTGTGGTAGCTGTGGGAATGAATTATGTGAAGAATATCACAGCGGCCTCTCTCGTTTCTTAGTGTGTAATGACAGATGGCGCCCCTGGTTACCTGGTATCCAGGGACGTCATCTGTCATTAATCTCCCGGACGCTCTAGGAGTCTAATACGGCTCACGGTCGCCTAGGAGAGAAACGCTTTCTCTCGGAAAGGTTTACTCTGCTCAATCGAGCAAAGTAAACCTTTCCTTGTGATCTGTTTTCTTTTTTTTATGACATGGGGCCGCTGGCCTCCCTCTGTCAGGGTACTAGGGGGCTTACCTCTCCTCGGGGTGGCCATGTGCGGCGGGGGGACTGTTTTTTTTGACGGCAGCAGAACTGCCCGGCCAGTAGAAAACAGTTGGGCAAGACTAGCTGTCAGTGCTAGCTCCGCCCCCATCATTTTCTATTTTTTCTACTTTTTTTTACTATTTTTCTATCCTGCTCGGTACCACAAGGTACCGAGCAAAATAGGTTATTCACCTGAATAGGCTATTCACTCACTGCTACATCTATAAAAATAGGCCGAACAGCAGCGAGTAGCCTGCCGGAGGTTCGGCTCAGCCGATCCAGACGTTTGATCGGCTGAGTCGAACTCCTTCTGCACAAGGGTTTTTAAGTGCTGAGCATGTTTGGCCGACCCGAAGCCACATGAAGCAATCCGATGTACAGCTGATTTCAGCCGATATACAGCTGAAATCAGCCGTACAAGCCTGAAGCGAATAGCCGAACAGCATTCGGCTCACTTCACTTCGGGTCGGTTATTCACTCAGCTGCCATCGGCAGCTTAGTGAATAGACCCCATAATGTTTGGGGTTTTAAGTAATTTTCAGACTTAAAATGTGGATTATGACATATGTGTAAAAAACTAAAAAAGGCCTTGGCAGCAAAAGGGTTAAATTAACCATCTGCTATAAGCTCCTGGTCACTTCTGTGACTGAAAGCCTTCAGTCAGTGGCAGTGAAAGGGTAAATAACATTCAACTAAATATGATTGATTCGGCAATATAATAAAAACATAATTACTGTATCATGGGTTCACTGTATTCTGACCCCTTTATTTTAAAATATATTTCATGTATATTATCTCAATTATGCCAACCCTATCTTGCTTCTAAAAAAACAAACTATTTCATGTCAGGTAATGTTATTAAAGAACACTTTTTGCTAACCATCATCTGATTTAATGACATCTACCCCTCTGTTCCTGTTAACATTTTTTTATTTATGCATTTGTGTATTAAGAAATAGTGTATTCAACCATTAAAAGGATCAGCCGAAGCTACGGCCAGATCCTTCGGCAGCTTTGTGAATAGACCCCATAGTTTGCAGCTATCACTGATTTTCAGGGATAGTCGAATGATCCATTTTGAGTGAACTTTCTTTTATACAAGGCTACAGAGACAAAATATAACAACACTACCAATGAATTGCTCTGCTTTAGGATACAATATGAAAAATATATGTTATTAATTAGAGACCACTTTGTCTTATTTTTTGCATGTATTGAGATGAAATGGTAATTCCATATTTCCGTGTAACTTTTATATAGTGGCCTTGTATTATGATATTCTTGTCACAGGCAATCACAAAACATACCAGAATCCTGGGTGATTTAGATTATAAAGGGTTATTGGGAAAAGGTAAATGCAGTCACAAAGAGTGACCAGTAGTGATCAGCTCTAAAATTAAATTATATTCAACAGCTTCATACTAACCTTATTTGTTCTCTGGGTGCCTCAATAAGAATGAGGTATTACAGTGTAGAAAAGCCAGTGAAGTGGTTTTTAAATTCTATATTTATTCCTAAACTTACTTTTATATTGGCAGATAATGACATGATTAGTTAATGTCTCACAACGGGAATGTCAAGAATGTCAAGTATTTGGAAAGAGTGGTACTTACTATGGGCTACTTCACACCAGCCAGTCCACTAAAATGCTACATTTTAATGGGTGGTTAAGTACATTGTGCATCTCACACTGCTGGAGCTGCCACTTTTGTACATTTTGTTTTTAATGTATTGGTACTGTACAATGTGTACACTCTATTCGGATCCCTGCTCAGCAGCTCTGTGTGTTGCAATGCTGTGTGGTGACTTGTGGTGTATGCTGCAGAAAAATGCAAAATGTCCACATTTTTCCACAGTGCAGCTCTCCCTCCATCACTCCCGCATTGTGGTTTGGTAAAACCACAATTGTTTTCTATGTGCCTTAACAGTAACCTGAGTTTTTTCTATGCAGAAAAACACGTCACCGCTATAGTGTGAATGGGCCTTTACTGTCCCCATGACAATAGTTTGACCAAACAGTAATTCAGGGAAAATCTCCAACATAAACACACTCGGAAATATTTTTTTAGTAGAATAGGGGAAGGCTACAACCTCTGTCAGTTTCTTTATTGCCCTCCGCTTCCCTCTTGCAGACTTTGCCTCCTGTCTAGTAAAACTGCTGTCCCGGTACCAGTAAATCACAGAAAATCTCAATAAAGGAGCCCTGGGTTGCAATAAAAACCTGAGTGAATTTAATCCTTCTCTGTTCTATTAAAAAAAGTTTGGGCTCAGTATACACATAAAATGTAAACTACAGAATGATATATGAAATAATAATAAAGGTTATATTTTAAATTAAATAGGTTAAGCTGGCCTCCAGGCATACAGCTTAATACACATATGAAATTCATATATAAGAGCTTTTTTAGATTTACAGCAGCAGTTCTCAACCTGTGGATCGTGACCCAAAAGTGGATCACAATCACCTCTGATGTGAGAGGCTACTCAGCCTCCTTCTAGCGCAGCAATGTCAGTTCTCCTGCCAGCCGCCTGAAGTCGCTGCAGCAGGAGCTGACTGCAGGTGAGTGTTTTTTCTTCTACATTTAGCCCTGCTTCAGGCAAGTAGGGCTAAATGCAGAGAGGGGGAGTCGATTTAGTGATTTCTGCAGCTGTACGGCCGCCTACATAATTTGTTATTAGCCTGCTGCTCCACGCCAACCCCCCTCTGCCCCCCTCTATGGTCCATCCCCCACTGCTGGCTGCCTCCCTCTCAGCCGGCTGCCTCCTTCCCCACCATGGTTTTTAGGGTCCCCCACTCTTCTAGGGGACCTGGGGCCATGGAAAATTGCTTCAGGATGGAGAGCGGGGACCAGAGCGGAGAACGACCATTCTCCACTCTGTGTTAACACTGAGACGGGAGTGCTGTACACACACCCATCCCATATCAGCTGTCATCGGAATTCCAGCACAATGCGGTGCTAGAACTTCTGTATTGGAGGTGACAGGTTCAATAAAGAGAACCTGCCACCTTCAAATGCTATCACACAGGGGCTTGTTACCTCCTGTGTGATAGCATTAAAGCTCAGAGAAACAAAAATTAAAAACATAAAAAAATAGCTAAAAAGTAAAAACAATTAAAAATAATTTAAAAAGTTGATAAAAAGTAAACAATAATAAAATGAAAATCACAAAAAATAAAAAGGTAAAAGATAATAAAATAAATAAAAAGAGAAGCTGATATCATTAATTTGTATCTTTTATATCTGCCTGTAGTTTGGGTATATATTGTATTCAATGCAACTAGTATTATTACCTGAATTTAATATCAGCCTCTTGAAACCCTTTACAGAAGCAATCACATTGGGAAAGTGGGGCAGGACTTGGAGCTAACCAGGCTTCCTGCATTTACCTACACTGAGAAGGAGAAGACAATGTGCATAACAATGTACTGACAGGAGGAGAGGAGCAAACATAGAGATGACCCCATTAAGGTGCCCATACACTGCACCATTATCGTACGATAATCGTATGCGATCGGTTTTTCGTACGATAATCGAGCAGTGTGAACGGAGACTTGCGACCGTTTCTACTGTACGGTCGCACGTCTTCTGTCGAACCAGCATGTTCGAAAACCAGCCGGGAATCGTACGATTCTCGGCTGGTTAGAACGGTGCTCGGAAGACAAATGCCGAGCGGGCCGGTGTGCGCACACGCACACTGCCCGTTCAGCATTGCGGTCATCGGAAGCCCGCCCCTCAGGGGGGCGGGCTTGCGATGATCGAGAGTGCGATCTGCCTGTCCAAGATAGGCAGATCATACGTTTTTTTAATCCCTGTACAACCATCGCAAGACTAAAGTCTTGCGATGGTTGTAGAGTGTATGGCCACCTTTAGTCTATAGCTACTCATTCAGTGTTCAATCACAGGCTGAGGGCAGGGAGGAGGTCCAGCTGTGTTGCTTAATTGCAGCAGAGAAAAGTCAGGTCTCCAGGCAGACTGTACTCACTGTACTATCAGGGCTTTTTAAATCTCAGGACTCGATGGAAAACAATAAAAATCCTTTAGCAGTAAAAACAATTCCCATATTTATATGTTACCTGTGTGTTTAGCTGTTTGGATTCATATTGTTATTATGTTCATTCCTATAGAATTGTAAGGAATTAAAAAAGCATAAACGACCCCTGTAGAAATTAAATTTGTTCTATGATCATTACTGAAGCAAGGTAGAGAACTCATATGTGTGAGTGCTTCAATAGACATGACAGTCCAATTCCCTATTTCTCAGTGCACTAGTGAGAGTTTTGGGATAACATCTGTAACTATTTACATTGACATTGCTATCTCACAGATGGTTAGGGTAATACTCATATTCCTATTTGTTATATGTATGTCATCAAGGTTATGTTTACAGTGCTGGGATGCTGAAAATTTTTCCTGTCTGCACGACATACTATACTGTCTTAATAAACTAATCTGGAAATGATCAATCAGCTCTGACCTTCAGCAAATCTCTAGATATGGATTAAGATATTCTGAAATAACAATACTTAAAAGGAAACCTGTGCTGAGAGGAATATAAGCTATTACAGATCTCTTTTAAAAATTGATAGTCACCTGGCTGTAAACAATTTCAATCATGAGTCAGTAACCTGAAACAATCCAGTATACACCAAAGGAAACTGTACTTGTCAGTTTGAAAGACCCCTGATGTCTCCATTAGGAGGACCTGTCACACTCTATCTGCTATTAAATGGGGGGGGCTTACTATCCCCCTATGTGATAGCAATAACGTTAGTGCAAAAAAAGTGTTTAAAATATAAAAAAACAATTTAAGTAACATATCAAAAAATTAAAAAATGCAAAAGAAATTGTACAGTCCCCCCCACGTGCACGCACATACATATGCAATTATAAGTTGGTGCGCCTACGTGCAAAAACAAACATTGCGCTACACATGTTACATATCACCATGAACGTCAGAGTGAGAGCAATAATTCTAGCACCAATAATCACTGTTAGCACTAAACTGATGAGTGGTAAAGGCTTTTAAAGTGTCCCATATGGGAATTTTGGGGTATTGAAGTTTTTTGCAACTTCACGAGCTAACGCAATTTTAGGGCTTGACATGTTTGGTATCTATTTACCCGACATGACCCATATCCTTTATAATTCACACAAAAAATGGGTATTATATTCTGTTTCTGTGCACTAAATTGTATTTTAGTGTATTTTATCCTACACATACTGGTTTGATAAACATTTGCGCAAATACCATTCAACATAAAACATTGCAGTTAGAATTTTGCTATTCTACAGGGCCTCTGCTTTTAGAAAATATATCATTGTTTGGGGGTCTGAAACTGATTTCTAGCCAAACATTCAGATTATATCAAGTGTGTGCACATAGTAAGAAATTGCTCCGGACAGCAAGTGGTTAGAGATCTCTAAGAAAAGCACTAAGCTTATAACAGTTACTACATGAAAGCAACAAAATATAACAGTTACTACATGAAAGCAACAAAATATACCTAGTAATGATTCTTGTCCCCCTGCCTCTTCATGGAAAGCTGTGAACGGAACATTGGGAAGCTATTAACCACCTGATGCCTGGGGTGTTAAACCCTTTCCTGTCCAGGCCATCTTTCAGTATTCAGCGCTGCAGTACTTTGACTGACATTTACTCAGGCATGCAACGCTGTACTGAAATGATTTTTATATAATGTTTGGGGGACAGATAGAGCTTTCTTTTGGTAGTATTTAATCACCACTAGGGTTTTTATTTTTTACTATATAATGAAAAAAGTACAAACATTTTTGAAAAAGAAATGTTTTACCTATGTTATGAAACATTTATTATTACCAAATTGTTGGTAAAATATAGAAGATGGGATCATATTGGGTAAATAGACACAAAACATATCAATCCATAAAATTGCGCGTGGCTGCATAATTGCAAAAAACTAATAATGTATTGTGATGTATTATACATCACTTCCTGCATTCAGAGACTGGAGAGACGATCGATGGGAGATTGTGTACTAATCTCCCACTAATCTCCCTGTACAGAGCCGCTGTGCCGGTCCCGGCCCACACTCGGCACAACGGAGCTCAGCATTGGTGGCTGTGATGGGGGGGCGCACACCTGTACGCATAATACAAGTGATTGTGCGGCTCTATAGCTGTCTGAATGCTTGTATGTAAACAGCCATCACTGGCTATTTACATTTTAAACAGATTTCCTACTCATGCGTGCCGCCTAACAGTGGGCATGAGCAGGTTGGGAAAGAATGTTTAAAAAAGCTCACCCGCTTTTAAGAAGCCACCGTTCAGCTGTTTAATTACAATAGCCAGACGGCAGGTGGTTAAACTCATCATATTTCTTCATCTCTACTTTCACTGAGTTTATTTGATCTGTGTTCACCTCTATGCTTTACTTGCATTATGTCCAATGCCCAATAAAAATCTGCACTATCTGCAAAATATCTGCAGAACACATGACAATGTGCAATCCATACAAAAACTTTGGGAGAGACAAGCACCTGTAACTTTCCCTCACTCATACACATAGAAAGTCACATATCAACTTCCCCCCAGGTCTAATAACCATATACACTAACACCTTGATGACTGTCAATCTTTCAATCTCTCTTAAGACAAAAAACCTGTACCATTTACCCAAATGATATGTGCCCATAGTCCCCCCAGCACTGACAAGTACATGTGACCTTTTGGTTTGCAACCAGCCATGCATACCTTTGGCATACCAGCCATGCAACCAGCCTTGCATACCAGCCATGCATTACCTGACAAATCCTAGTCTGAGTTTTTATGGACAGTTGATACAATTCTTGATGCCAGTCCTCTACTTTAGGCACCTCTATTACTTCTATTAGATGACTTAATCTAAAGTCCTAGAGAGGATGAGGTTCAAACTTGTGAATCCCAACAGTATGTTACAAACCAATATGAATTAACACATGTGTTTCTTTAGGTTGATCATACATAAATAGATCTATCTGTCAGAGCAATAAGCGGTGAGAGATATCTGACTTTGCTCTGCCAGATTGCGACACTAAGGCGCCCATGTTGGAATTCTCTCCTCGAATTTGGTGCTATTCTGATGTTGTGCATGTGCAATGTAAGTTTCTCTTACATAGAGATTAATAAAAGTTGCAGAATGAGAGATTTTCCAATTTGTTTGCCCATTATTCATTGTGAGATAGCCCCTATGCTTCACAAAAGGATGTCTTCACTTGAGATATGTTGACCCTTACTGAATGGCTAAGTTAATTCCTTTACAATGTTTACTATTTCTCAGTCAAGTGGAGCTTTACACCCGTTCAATAGTAATCAGTACTTCCAGTTCTAATAGCCTGATTAATGAAAATGTGCAAGTGTCTTCAAATTATTGGTACTTCCACGCAAATCTTTAATTGAAGCTTATACATCCAAAATTCTGAGGTTCACATAAGGTAAAAGAGAGGAAGAAAAAGAAGTTTAACATTTTATTTTTCATGTCAAAAAAACAGAACTTAGAAAAAAGAAAGCAAGAAAGAAAATACACATTACCAAGAAGTGAAATAAAAACAAACACTTAAAGATAACACTGGGGACATTTCTTATCCCCTGGTCCACACAAGAATGTGTTTTTATCTTTACTGCTCACATGTGAAAGAAATGTCCATAATTCACAAGTAGCAATGTTTACATGAGCTGTAAAGGCTGTCCCCTTAGGAGAAAACACTCAGAATAAATCCTGATCTGTACACAGCTGTGCATTTTGTTTATGTTACCAATGGTGTATGAAGGAGAACAGAAATCATTCCATGATCTTTTGTCCTTACGTAGCTTTGCTCAGTTTGTATTAATCCCTGACTTCCAGAGTTAGAATTTTCCCATTATCGATAAGTCAATTTTAGACTATTCTTTTGGTCCAAAACTGGTTACTTTTTAGCTATTTTTAGTTCTTTTTTAGTCCATTTTCTAACAACACTTATTCAGATATACATCAGATATACATTTTTATTTAACTTTAGATTTATTGTAGATTTATTTGACACCACTTTATGCAGTATGGAGAAAAAAAGACCATTAATATCAGTCTTGGCCCCTATGAATCTTACAGTTCAAATGTTTTAAAGCAAAATACAAAAGATGAAACGTTATATTATTTCTTTCTTCTGTATTATTTAAAAATCAAATTATACTGCCACTAAAGAGAACACTATTGTGGATGTGTCATATAAAATCTATGAAGCATAGTGTAATACTTCATTTATATGTGTAAGCAACTGCCTTTTGTGATAACAGTTCAAGTTGCAAAGATTGGTACATTTAAATATGGAAAGCTATGAAAGGAACATTGGGAAGCTATTAACCACTTGATGACCGGGGTGTTAAACCCTCTTCCTGTCCAGGCCATTTTTCAATATTCAGCACTGCAGTACTTTGACTGACATTTATACAGTCGTGAAATGCTGTACTGAAATGAATTTTATAAAAAAAATTTGGGGATAGATAGAGCTGTCTTTTGCAGGTATTTAATCACCACTGGGGGTTTTATTTTTTACTGCATAACAAAAAAAGCACCACATTAAAAAAAAAAACAGTTTTCCCTACATTATGTTATGAAACATTTATTATTATCCATCTTTTGGTAAAACATAAAAGATGGGGTCACATTGGGTAAATAGACACAAAACATGTCAAACTTTAAAATTGTGTACACCCTTGAAATCACAAAAAATGACCATGCCTAAACTTGGCCATAGGCAATGCTTTAAAAGCTTTTACCGCTCATCGGTTTAGTGTTATCAGAGATTAATGGCCCTAAAATAATTGATCACACGCCCACATTCACAGCGATATGTAACATGTGTGGCGCACGCTTTTTAGTGTCCTGCAAGCGATCGGCCAGGTGTAGAGTCGGCTGAACGCTTGCAGGACAGCTGGTACCGGCTGTTAACATTCCGAGTTGGATTCTTCTTGCCGTCCACCCGTGTATTCACAATGGGCGGACAGCAAGTTGTTACATTTACATGGTAGCAGAAATTATACAATATACTGGAAAATATCTGTCATAAAAGTATTTAATATATTATTAAAAATAGTGCTCTAAAGTGGAGTTACTTGAATTATAAATATAATTAGAACTGCACTGTTAACATGAACCACACTTATAATTGTAGCATTGTGGAAACCTGTGAAGACCATTAGGCACCATACACCAATGTCATACATAGCATGTCTCATGCCTCGTGTTATGGAATGAAGTGGGAATGAATACAATATAGGCATTTTTAAGAGGCAAAGAAAAAGCATGCTATCACAAGGGATAAGTGGATTGCCAGTGGTTTAATTAGCAGGCCATTTGGCCAACTAATTGTGAATTCCAGAAACTGCATACTCTCATTGAAACCCTACTGAAGTCAGTTGGAGGGGCAATTCTGGCCCTTTTAAGACAAATAGGCAAGGGATTGTAAAAGAAAATATACACGGGAATCTAGGTACTGCAATGAGGGCATGTACAAATGCAAAACAAATCATTTCAAAAAATACTGATCAGTGCTGAGTGGGTCATCCTTTTTATGCTACTTTATGTGAAGGGGACATGGGAAAACACTATTACTTTTAAATACATGTTTATGAAATACGTTTACTCTATTCTGGCATCTTATATTTAGCAATGGGTAAAATATTATTTTACATTATTAATTGGCTTAAAGTGACATTAAACCCTCAGATTTGTTAACATAAAACAATACTGTAATGTGTGCCTTACTGTAATCCATGGTTGTTTCCCTTCTCTTTGCTGCTCTTCCTTTTAAATCCTCATGTCTTCTCATGCTTGGGAAGAACTTCCCTTTTCAGCTCAGGGCCTCTTCCTGTAGTGCTGGCTCAGGTTTCAAGCCTATAGAAACGTATACACAGACACCGTGTATCCATTCCTGAGACAAGGCAGTCTGCTGCAAAACAGAAGTTCTGCAGAGCATGAGAAGAGATACAGATTTAAAAGGAAGAGCAGCAAAGAGAAGGGAAACAACCATGGATTACAGTAAGGCACACTTTACAGTATTGTTTTATGTTAAAAAAATCTGAGGGTTTAATGTCACTTTAAATACACCAGCAACACCCCAATCTGATTAATTTCAACAACAAAAAATACTTTCAAAAGTAGTTTTGGCTGCAGCACCTGCTTTTTTTTATCCATCAGTAATAGGCCTGAATTAAGAGATAGAAGAAGAAGCAGAGATCTGAAAGTCATAGGAAAGTTTACCTTAAAAATAAAACTAAAGCCCTCAACTTCTTACTAATTAGCCAGCACTAAAATAGTTCCATATTATAGCTTTTAATCTTCCTTTTTCACAGTAGCACACTTCAACCAACACTTACAAACCACAACCCCAGATCAAGAAAACACTTTCAATTTGCAGCTGAGGATTATCTGCAGAAACATAATCAGGGGCACTTTTATAGTGCTAGGTTACACTAATACACCGGAATCTCAACACACAATGCAGGATTGACCCTGCAGGAAAATTGAAAATGTTGTAGCTAAGACTCAGCTGCAGAAAAATTATGCATCTTTTCAGTTCTGGGGTACTTTAATTGGTCAGTAGAGGCAGCATGAGATGGTAATGGTTGCAGGTCAACAACAGTGGTGGGAGATGATAATGGTGACAGGGCACAAGTGTTGGAAGAACATTTGTATAGTGTCAGGCTAGCAGTGGTAGAAGTAGCTACTATTGGTGGCAATAGCTGCTAATGGTGGCATGCCAGCAGTGGTGGATGGAGCTGGTAATGTTGGCAGTCTAGCAGTGGTGAAAAGTTTGGTAATGGTGGCAGGAGATAGTGATGATGGCAGGAGATGCAGCAGTGTATTTACCTTTGCCGCTGCCCTAGGCAAGGCAGCAACGCCGCACTCCCCCCCCGGACTAACCGGCCGATTCATGGACAGCATTGCCCCTCCCCCCCGGGACTGACCCGCCGATTCGTGGACTGCACATCCCCCCGGACTGACCCGCCGATTCCCGTAGATGGCATCACCCACTTCTGTATAGTGCGCTCTCGCCCCCAGTGACGGCCCGCAAGCAGCAACGGCGCTGTGTGCTAGATACCGGCTGCTGCTCTGTGTCGTGGTGCTGGCGCTGGGGGGCGAGAGTGCACTATACAGAGGTGGGTGATGTCATCTACAGGAATAGGCGGGTCAGTCCGGGGGGGGGGATGTGCAGCTTTGCCCTAGGCAAGGCAGCATCGCCGCCCTCAGTGAATCTGCCGCTCCAGGCAAACGCCTTGTTTGCCTCGTGGCAGATACGCCCCTGAGGAGATGGTAATGGTGGCAGGCCAGCACTGGTGGCAGGAGATGGTAATGGTGTAAGGCATCAAATGGTCTTTGGGGCCAGATTTGAATTGAGATTATGTTTGTTTATCATTAGCTTCAGGAGTTTTGTTGATTGTCCAGGACTTTTTTTCATAAAAGGAGGCAGACTAACTGTGTCAGGGTACAGGCAGATTCATTTCTACCACAGAACCACCTACTGCACTGAATGCCTTCACTAACAGCACATTGGCTGCAAGGAAAGCCAACAACTTGCTTGTACATTGGAAAAGCTCCAGCCTGTGGTACAACCTGGACACCTAAAAGTCCATGGGATCCTCAGATTGAAGGTTGGCACCATCTGCCCTGGACCCCAGGTAATCTAAGATCATGTAATGTATGTGCTGCCTGTTACTGATGCCAACCTGCATCCATCCATCCTGGATTCATCAGACCCTGAGATACCAGGATGTCCTCCTTTTCCTGCTGCTGTGCCTTCACTGCCCTGACTGTTAGGGCACACCAGAGGGATCATGTCACTGATCCATGCTAAGTTGGGGCTCACCATTCTGCTTGTTAATTTGTGACACTAACATGGTGAAAAGAACCCCAGATACCCAGAGCCTGTCCTCCTTCTGTACTCACACAAATACTAATTTATGGCCCGCTGCTACAGTACCAGCTGCTGTACATGGCCATTATTAAGTTCTAGTGTGTGGATGCATCACATATCAAGTGGTTTGCAGGCAGCTGCTATTGCTGTTGCATTTCAGTCAGGCAAACAATTACAGAGTATGACCACTTAAAGTGGCCTGAGACTCTTATGGCCTGCTGCAGAATTGAATGGAAGCCAGGGTCCATAGCTAGAAATCACTAAGCCATCCATTTAGAATGTGTGCTGGCAAGGCATGTCACACACAACCTTGTGTGGTACAAAATAAGCATGGGTTATACAACTCTAGGCCTGTCTCTAAAGAGCTGCCATAATCTCTAGGCTGTCACCATCACCAAGGATACTTGGAAGCACCACCAGCCCCAATGGTGTGCCCCATCCTGTATCCTTCCAAGTCACCAGCATATTTACCCAGTGCAATGTAAAATAGATCTAATGTTCCTGCCCATGCTTGCTGGACAATGTGTCTGTTGTCATGTGGACCCTGCCACTAAATGTGTGGTTAAAAGACATGAAAGTATTGCCTTCCATATGCTGATGGAGGGCAGGGATTACCTTCTGGGTAAAACAATGGCATCCAGCTACCTGCCACTAAGCACAGGCTACAACATCACAACTGTAAAGTTTAAACATTTATTAAGCTGGCATTGAGACACTAAGCATAGGAGTGACAGGGTGACAATTTTTCCTTTTGCTCCAGCAGCTGGGGAAGAGACACCTGCCTGGTCAAGAATACAGCTGAAGAAAATAGCAGGGTGGGATTGGGAGACTTACGGTAATGTTCAAGCCTATGCTTGGCCCTACTCTGCATGATGCCATGTTAACCCTCTTCCGTGCTTGATGTGCCATAAGATCTCTCAAACCAATAGTCAGATTTCCATCCTTATTGTTTGAGGCCGCAGATGTTGTTGCACATACAGATGAAGATCCTAGTGGAGTTGGGGAAGAGGTGGAAAGGGAGAAGTGAGGAGAAGGGTAGGCTTTTTGCTGCTGACCAGTATTATTCATGTGCTGTTCCCACCAAGCTTTGTTGCAAAGATTCGTGTGTCTCCTCCATGTGGTACCCAAATGACTGATACATTTACCAAACATGAAAACTGCTATGGTGCTTTTGGCAGCAGATGAGTTAAAGAAAGGCCCAGACTGCTAAGCTATGTGGAGTGGCACTGGAGATAGCAATGGCCTGTACCTGTTGAGCAATGCCATCAAGTGAAATAGGATAGCTGCTCCCTCTTCTTCTCTGCAAGCTGCCCTGTCCCAGGACAACATCCTGCCTCCCTGATGTTGTGCCTCTCTGTCACATTCCACCTCTGCAATTTCTGGCATCCAGGTACAGTCAGCGACCACCCCCACCCCCTCCATCATTTGAGCCCAGTAGGAGAAGCTTAGGAGTAAGATGCAGGATCATCACTAGCAATTGCTTGTCCCTGCCTGTTGTCTCCCTCTATGTTCATGGCACTCCATTTGCTCAGATATAATAACAAGATTTTTTTTGAACATATTCCTGCATCAAGTAACTTATTTTGTGCTGAAATCATTTAGAAAGAAAATACAGATGTGCCATTCCTCTCAAAGGTACCTCTCACCACTGCTTTGTCCTAAGGAATTAAGAAATCTGCCTCTCTCTATAGGCCTTCCAGACACAATGAACACAGGGAATTGCCTAACTATATTATAAACTACTGTTTAGTGGTAGCGGGATTGAGGATGTAGTGCTTTGGTGCAGTTTTATAGTAAAGCAAAATATACCTCCCTTTACAAAATCCCGAACACCAACCCTAAAACACAAAACCCCTAATTTATATTTTTTCTTTGTTTTCTTTAATGTCAGAAAATACAAAAAAAATATAAAACTGTGAATTAAAAAACCCAATAAAACACCAAAGGAAAAATAACAAGGGGAGCCTAGCAGTTAAACAGCAACTGAACTTGTTGCTGACACAAACAAAAAGATAGTCCTTAAAAGGACTGCTGGGTCTATTCACTATGAACAGACAGGTAGGTACACAATAATATTGAACCCCAACCCACGGCAATTAACAGTTATGTATCACAAAGAACAGTGAAAACAGTGTTGGGGTTACAGACTATGTAGTCTACAACACAGCAATTCACTGTAATAATATAGCACAATGCAGCACTGTATAGTACTGTATGTAGCATGCATTAGAAGCACTGTAAAACAGAAACTATCTCTTTCTGAAAACAACACTCATTAACAACTGTCAGCTGTCCCATCTACTGCAAGTTTATATTCACTGACAAAACGCTGCTGGGAACACTGACTTTTATAAGGAGGGGGCTGGCACATAAGAAATCTCCAACCATTAGCCACCCTAAGCCACAGTTCTAGGGCCAGGAAGTGGTTGGTTGCTTTTCCTAAAATGACTTTAGTTCAGGTTGAACTAATGGTCAATGAGAATCTGTAGATGTGCATCGTCCCTATACTCAAATATGATAACATCAAATACAAATACCAAGTCAAGGTAAAAGGTTTTTTCTATTTACATTATTTATGGTTCAACTCTGTCCTTCATTCCTTTTGCTTGCTGTTTCTGTAAGCTGTGTTTTAGATGTATCACAAGTGTTGGATATGCAATACGATTGTATTATAGTTGTAGTCATGATAATTGTCTCCCAAAAAAATCTCAAGGGGGAGGAGAAATGAGAACTTTACAGGACATTAATCACTGGATACCATATTCTAGACACATATAACCCTCTACAAAATGCTGCTTGTTATAATTTAATACTTGTTTGAGGCTGCAGTGCTCATCCTTTTTTTCATTTTAGAACTTTTTAAAACTAAAGTTAGTGACAGCCTTCTTCTATGATGCAGAGTGGTCCTGTCCTGGACTGGAGAGGAGGAAAGTACATAACCCATCATCCTTTCAACTCAATCCTCCTTCAGCCCTGTTTGCTGCTTTTGGAGGAGGAAAGGACATACGCATCCCTCTTTTCAGCATTTCAGCAGCATCCTAAAGTATCCAAAAATTTGATACTGATGCCAGCACTCTCAATTAGCAGAGCAGGGCTGGAGATGACAGCAAGCTGAAGTCCCAGCCATCAGATTTTCTAGAGCCTCAGCATAAAACCTGGCATGTTCTCATTTCCAATGAACTTCCGGTTAAATCCACCAGTCATCAGAGATGGCACTGAGGCACACTCCACAAACATCGGTAGCACATTTAGAGCATTGATTTTTACACTGTGTACATGGTTAGAAAGGCAGTTTTGACTGAGGGGTATGTGAAACACTGCACTCAAATATCCAAGTATATATATTAGGAACAAAAAACTAAATTTTTGTCTACTTCTTGACATGAAAAGGAGAATAAATGGTCTTATTACTGATTAAATAAAATGTTCCTTTCACTTTCAAGGCTATTCAAATTATTTCAGGGAAGCTCTCAAAGCAATTTGAATACTGAGGGACTGATGTAGTATATTTCATTCTTGCCTGGGTTCACTTCAAATATTCAGGCAGGCACATCAGCAATCAAATCAATAAATAAGCAAATAAAAAAATGGAAAGATAGATTATATATTACATTTTTTATCAAAATGCAGTAGTTTACAGCTAATATGAATGAAAACGACATGCTTGAAGAAAATAGGTCACCAGCACTCCATAAGTTAAAATGAATGAGTCCTTTTAATGGACAATGATGTCACAGAAATCCAACATGAGCCGACGTTTCGGGGCCACACAGGGTCCCTTCTTCAAGGCAAGAGATGTGACCTGGACCTGGTCACATCTCTTGCCTTGAAGAAGGGACCCTGTGTGGCCCCGAAACGTCGGCTCATGTTGGATTTCTGTGACATCATTGTCCATTAAAAGGACTCATTCATTTTAACTTATGGAGTGCTGGTGACCTATTTTCTTCAATCTTGTGTTTTGCACGGTGCCATCCGTGAAGTTACTTCGAGCACCATTTATTTGATTGTTGGCCGGGACTGCTGAAAGGTGTGCGGAGGGCACCTCCATCAATTGCATCTGAAAACTACATGCAACATCAAATTAAAAGCATGTATAGTAATTAGCAACAAAGGACAATATATATATATATCAAAAATATAATGACATGTACAACAATAATGTGTCATAATAAATTTGGGCTTGAGATGAATAAAAATGGGTTGCAGCAATTTGTCTCATCTAATATACTGCATCATTTTTTAGGCTGGGAAAGATCCAAGTGTGGGACTGTAAGCAGTACCAACAATGTTGGTATGTTAAACCATTTGTAAGGTCACATGAGGGTGGGAAATATGAGAAGGAAAGAAGAAGGTACTCAAGTCCTGATAGCTGAGTGAGTCAATTAGTTGGGACTGTTGGTATTGCAGAATGGGGGGAACAGAAGAAAAAGGAGGGGAAAAAGTATATATCTGAAAAAAAAAGTCTTGACTTTCGATGTACATTGCTTCTGGCTGAGTATCTCTGTTACAATTGAAGAGCTCCAGCTTTATTTCAGCCAGACACAGTAGTGTTTCATGTTCCAGTACATTTCCAGTTTATATAGTAATTCCGCACTTACACCTGATAATTCCTCACTCTGTCAATTAGCCATGTTATTAGGCTACTAATTGTAGACTAGTCCATAATTTATGCTGTCATTTGATAAAATCTGGACCTTAGGCTCTTCTAATAAGCTACACTCACAATGATCCCCCATCAGAAGCCAGAGTATGTTTTGATTAAAATGGTCATTAAAGGGTTTCTGAACCCTCCGTTTTTTTTTGCATATATCTACTGCTCGCAAGCATTAGATATATGCAAGAAGGGTTTTGTTTTTTTAAACCGCGCTCCCGTTCGAAAATCCAAAACTTGGGCGGCCGCAAAGCATCTTGGGGCAGGTGCATGCGCAGTTCGGATTTTTGGCCGGGAGACAAGGAGAGACACAAGGTAAGTCTATGGATGCGTGCACCTGCATGCTGCCTCAGTGGGACAGGAAGTGCCAGCAAGGACAGAGGAGTCAGCGCTGGATAGAAAACCCGCCGCAGCGCTGGAGAGAAGGCTGAAAAGGACAGGAAAGAAGAAGATCAGATTAAGAGACATAATTTAAGGAAAGTGCTTTAATTAACATTGGGGGGAGGGAAAACGAAATTTTACTTTAATGTCACTTTAAACTCAAAAGTTGTATTTCTATTTTTGACAGATGCTGGAGAGTTAAACTAACTGACAATTTCTTAGGGCCCATTCACACAACAATGCAGTATGCTTCAATGTACCCATTTTCATGTGTGGAGGCACCCTGTGTTAGGCAGCCCATTTTAAATGAAAGGTCAGCAACACACTTTGACGCATAGAAAATTGGTGTAGTCTGCATTTTTTCACTGTGTAACACATGGGGTACAATAAAGTGTACGCTGCTATGGTGCATTTTGGAGGCATGTTGGGGTTTCATTCACAAAAATGTGCTCCACAGTGCGCCAATGCATGTAATTAATGGTACTCTGAATTGCATCACAGTGGCTTAGTGGTTAGTCCCCCTGCCATGCAGCACCAGTGTCCTTGGTTTTAAACCCAATCAGGACACTACCTGCATATAGTTTGCATGTTCTCCCTGTGCTTGTGTGGGTGTTCTCTGGTTTCCTACCATACAACACACACTACCACACAACAAAGAGATGCTGGTATGCATGCGAGATATAGACATTAAGTTGCAAACTCCTTGAGTGCAGGCATGAATGTGATATATGTAAAAGTGCTGCATAAATTGTTGGTGCTATATAAATACCTGAAAAAATTAAATAAATTGTCATGACACGTGTGTTCAGCACACATTGTTGCAACATGAATGGTTTGGATGGGCCCTTATATCTGTTGGCTTGAATTTGAAGTTTAGAACACCCAAAAAGTTTGAATTCGAAATGCAAGTCTATGAGGGTTGAAATGTAAAAAACAATTTTCCCCTTTAAGAGGGCTTATATGCAAGTTGTTGCCCATAAAAAGTGTATGGGAATCCGGGTACTGCCCTGGGGGACAGGAATCAATGAAAAAACAACTATAAAATAATATCGTTTTAAGAGTAGCAGTGGTTTTACCATCACTTAAAGGGTTGCAAAAAAATGAAAAATTCCTTTAAATATCATGCCTGGGGGGTCCCCTTAACCTGGCTGTAAAGTGGCAAATCTGTACAATTTATAGAACCTGCTGCAGCAAAACTGGCATTTATAAAGCAAAAAATTACATTTAAAAAGAAAAACAAAGCGTGCGGTTCCCCCTCCCAAACAATAACAGACTCCTGAGGTGTGTTAGGAATGTTAGGAGTCCCCCCAAAAGTCATACCAGACCCTTAATGTCTGGTAGGAACTTTAGAAGGGACCCCGTGTAAAAATATAAAGTAAAAGTGGTTGGGGTTCCCCCTCAAAGTCATACCAGGCCCTTAAGTCATGGAGTGAAATTCTAAGGAGGAACCCCACCCCCAAAAAAGGGGAGGGAAATGTGGGGTCCCCCCTAAAATTCCATACCAGACCCTTGATCCAAGCCTGGCAGGGCAGGAAAGGGGGGGGGCGAGCGAGCAGCCTTCCATACCAAGCTACATGCCCTTGGCACGTGGAAAAGCACCTTGTCCCTGTGCTGATGGGGACAAGGGCCTCTTCCCCCACAAGCCATGGGGCATTGGTTGTGGGGGTGTAGGAAGGGGTTTATTCACATCAGGATACCCCTTTAATAAAGGGGCACCCAGATGCACCCCCCCTTTATGAATAAGGGGTCCATGTACCCCTACCCATTCACTAAATGGTAAATCAATTTTT
This sequence comes from Nanorana parkeri, assembly GCF_000935625.1. NCBI lineage: Eukaryota > Metazoa > Chordata > Amphibia > Anura > Dicroglossidae > Nanorana > Nanorana parkeri. Next base: position 53,678 of record NW_017306895.1, read on the forward strand.
TTTAAAAGAGGCCAGACTTTTGAAAAAATCCTTTAATTGAAAAAAAAAACAAAAAGACAAGTTTTGGACAAATCATTTATTTTAAAAAAAATGTATCCACTGACATAATCCAGGGTCAATCACGACCAGCGTTGTCCACGATGATGACTCATTGCGCTCAGCGGGCAAATAGCCCTGAATTCCCTGACAGTTTGTGCGTTCCCCGAACTGCTGATATTCGTGTCGTACTCATGCATGACTCGAACATTGAGCCCATCCCAATTAGGAATGAATCCAGGTTATTTTAAACAATCAACTTAACTGGCTAGAACTAATACCTGAGACCGTCTATTCCACATTTTAAAAGCTCTTACTGTGAAGATGTCTTTCCGTATGCGGAGGTTAAACCTCTTTTACGCCAGACATCAAGAGTGCCCCCTAGTCCTCTGCAATTATCTTAAAATAAATGACTTTGCAGTAAGTTTACTATGTAGACAATTTATGTATTACCATAAGGTAAACATACCCCCCTTAATCGCCTCCAAATTCAATTTAGTTAATCTTTCCTCATAGCTGAGGTTCCCTATGCCTCTTATCAGTTTAGTTGTCTTTATCTGCATTCTTTCTAGTTTATCAGCATCCTTTTTTTGTGAACTGGTGCCCAAAACGGAATTGCATATTCCAGATGAGGTCTTACTAATTCTCTGTACAGCAGCACATTTATGTCTGTCTTTCTGGAGTCTATGGGGTTGATCTAATAAAGGCAAATGGACTGTTCACTTTGCAAGGGAACGTTTCCCTTAACTCTAGTGAATAAGGTGAAACTCTGCTGACTTTCATCACCCAATCAAATGCAAGCAAAAATACTGTTGTTTTTATATTTTAATGCCATATTATTGGATATTTTTGGTAAAGTGAAATTGCACCACATTCACAAAGCTAAGGGAAACTTCCCTTGTGAACTGTAAACTCTTTTGCAAAGTGAGCAGCCTTTTTGGCTTTAGTATATTAACCCTTATACCTGTTTTTATGCAATAAAATATTTTATATAAACTACAGCTTAGCATGACATGCTATTATTAGGTCTATGACCTAACAAAACTCCCAGACCCTTCTTTATTATTGACTACCCCAGTTGTAATCCCCCTAGTGTTTATGATGCATGCAAGTTTTTAACCTCTAAATGCATAATTTCTCATTTATCAACATTAAACCTGGTGTAATCTACGAACACAGGATTGGCACTTTTAATCCCAAACTCTATATCATTTATAAATAGATTAAAAAGTAGGGGTCCCAACACTGAACCTTGGGGCACACCGCTAACAAACCTAAACCTTTCTGAGTATGAATCAATAATCACTATTCTCTGAAATTATTCTTTAGACCAATTTGCTGACTAAATGTCCTAAGCCTATAGAGTTTAACGTACACATTAGTCATCTGTGGGAACTGTATCAAATGCTGCAACAAAACTGACATTTCTAAAGAAATTTTTTTATTTATTATTTTTAAAGCATTCCTACCAGACCCTTAAGGTCTGGTAGGAATGTTAGGAGGGACTACATTTTTTTTTTTTAAAGTGTGGGGTTCCCCCCAAAAGTCATACCAGACCCTTAAGGTCTGGTAGGGATATTTAGCAGGGACCCCGTGTAAAAAAACAAAGTGTGTGGTGTTCCCCTCAAAGTCATGCAAGACCCTTAAGGTCTGCTAGGAATATTAAGGAGGGACCCCATGTTAAAAATAGTGTGTGGAGTTTCCCCTTAAAGTCATACCAGGCCCTTAAAGTCAGGTAGGAGCTTTAAGGAGGAACCCTACCCCCAGGGGGGAAACGTGGGGTCCCCCCTAAAATTCCATACCCGCCCCTTGATCCGAGCATAGGTCTGGCCAGAAAGGGGAATGAGCAAGCCCCCCTCCCTCCCATACCAGGCCTCATGCCCTCAGCACTGGGAGGGTGCTTTTCCAGGGTTGTCCCTGGAAAAGCACCTTATGCCCATGCAGGTGGGGACAAGGGCCTCTTCCCCACAAGCCCTGGGGGTTGGTTGTGGGGGTGCGGACAGGGGGCTTATTCACATCACGATACCCCTTTAATAAAGGGGCACTTAGATGCCGCCCACCTTGTGAATGATTAAGGGGTACTCATACCCTTACCCATTCACTAAGGGGTTAAATAGAATTGTAAATAATAAGTCCAGACTTTTAAAAACATGATTTATTTGGAAAATAAACAAAAGACATGTTTTTGACAAATCTTTAAAAAAAAATGATCCACCGATGTAATCCAGGGTTAGTCATGACATCCAGCATTGTCCATGACGGCGATGACTCGACAAAATAAAAAATAAAACAATAAAAAATAAATAGAAATAATTTTAAAAAAATATGACCACCTTCCCACCATCCAATCACGACCGCATAATGGCATTTTAACAAATGCCGGTAACATATAAACATTTGGGCGGAGCTAGCGGTGACAGCTAGCTTCACCCAACTGTTTACAGTTGTGACTGGTGAGCTATGATTGGGCAGAGTCAGGATGACTTTGCCCAATCATGGCTTCACAGTTCTCTGTGCCCTGATTGGGCAAAGTCTTACACCTGAACTATGGTCAGGTGCAAGGCTTTAGCCAATCAGGGCTCACAAGGCACAGTGCCTTGTGCGGGATGCTCTGACACCCTCATCAAACACACAAACTGCCGATGTTTGAGTCAAACTCATGTTTGGCTCGAACATCGAGCATTACACTATTGCCCACTTGATTAGCAGTTATTATAGTTCCCCCTTGTCCCAAGTGGGTTTTTAAATATCCTTTTTTATTACAAATCCAACAGATGCCATTGGAAGCTACAAATATTAATATATTCAAATTACATTGTATACAAATACATGTGTCATAAACAATTATGCTGGTACACCTAAGAGGAGTGTATTATAAAAACATACTTAGGTTAATAATATAAAATATAGACAAATTGCTTGATTTCTATTACCTAAAAAAATACCTAATATAAACACTTTGTTTCCTATATCAGAAGTCCTTCTAGTTTTTCATGCATGCAGCATTCACAAATGCGGAAGCGCACCTACAGTCCTCTTGGTATGTTAAGCTGAAGATGATAGGAGAGATGTCTCATTAAAAATGCATAAGCCCATATTGTCTGCTAGCATAGAATACACAGACTTGTGCCTTTTACACTGTAGACAGCTAAAAAGATCAAAGTTGTCAGACAGCTATCCTAAAGGGCATTGATGAAAAAAAGGGTTTATCTTCACATTTCCACAATGTCATCGGTTTCCAAGTACCTTAACCTTAAATAACCAGATGCAAAAACATTTATGAAAAGCTTTAGATGCTGATATAATTGATCCAATGCTTAACTAAGACTAAGACATCAATTCTATTTAACGTTCTAAGTAAGATTTTTTTTTCAAAGCGATAATAAAATATGCACAAGTAGTAAGAGTAGTATGACATACTGTATATTCCTAAAAAATGGAATCTGGCAGGCCTAATTTTAACTCTACAACCAACCTCCACCACCAGCAATATAGTGGCAGAACTTTTTCCTGCCTGTGCATCAGAGCCTTTTTTTATTCTTACTATATAACTGTTAGAGTTGTCTATATTGAAATACTGTAAACATTTTTTTTTTTTAAAGATAGAACTGTGATTGAATTAGAAATAAGCTTTTGAGCATATTTAAAATAGGGAACAGGAGAGAAAAAGAACTTTCACTAATTATAATGAATATTACTTTTAGGTCATTAGCATGGACCCAAATATTTATGTACAAACATAGGGGTCTAATCACAAAGCTGCCGAGGGATCTAGCGGAAGCTTCGGCTGATCCTTTGGCTAGCTTCGTCCCCAGGACCCCTTCGGTTCAGTAGAACCGGAGGGCTGCTGTATGAGCTATTCACTATAGTTTATCATGTACATAGGAGGCAGCATTCTATTTAATACATTGCTACTGTGACACTTACAGTTAGTTTTATTCAGGTTTGTATGGACAAAAAAGTGGTTTGTTGCCATCATTTTCACAGCTTTGACACTACAAATCTGTCAAATGGCACTGTGCACCGTTGAATAAGTGTTTAAACTTTCTGCTAATGAATAATGCAATGCAATCCAGAGCACCCAATGTGCTTGTTTGGATTCCTACAGTATATATATTGGAGCGCTTGCCTTTACACGCACATGAATTTTAGAGATCTGGGGAAGCAGAGATCTGCTTCCCCAGCTTCTTCTCCTATCTCTAAGAGCCAGAGAATGTAAATAGTGACACCGGAAGTGATGTAATACCCACATACACATGTAATACACATCACTTCCAGGTCTACTGATTGGAGGAAAGATCAGTGGCCAGAAGCAACTGAATCTCTCTCCGATCATTGTGGGGAGACCGACCGAGCCGGTCCCTGGCACCGCCGGGGACAGCATTGCCCAGGGAGGCCCCGGAGGGGACAGAGGCGCTCAATACAAACGATCCAGTGGCTGTATAGATTCCAGATTACTTGTACATTAACAGTCATCACCCGCTGTTAAAAACGATACCAAGAACACGGCTGCTGCAGCAGCCTTGTGTTGTTTTAACCACTTCTGGAGGCCACCATCTATAGGCGTATTGCGGCCCGAAAGTGGTTAATCTTAGATTTAATCATTATTTTTAAGAGCAGGCAAGTCAGCAATTTCTCTGGAAATCATTATACATAGTATCAACCCTTGAGAGCTGTTGTCAGTACTCCCATACTGGATCTGGAGGGTATTTTAGCAATTATTTTTCTCTTTGTAAATGTCCTTCAGGCTGGAGTTTAAAACTAAGCAATGTCCATATGTATGAGGCCCAAAAAAGTCTCCCTACAACAGGAATGTGACTGTGACCATTGCATGCTGTGTGATTTCATCCAAAAATGGACATAGCAGGAAGCTCTTAAAGAAGGACTTTAGGCAGAAACAAAATTAAACCTTGCAGTGGGGCTACACCCACGCTGCAAGGGTTAAGTGCTCATTTTCATCTAGGGTCTAAAATAACTATGATATACTCACGCTAACCTCGGTCCTGCCTGGCAGCTAGACCGGACCCTGCAGCCTCTCTACTCCACTGCTCCTGCGGTCTAAGGATCTATGAGTCATCACGTCTAATACAGTGTATTAGACGTGATGATGCCAAGGGACAGTCCATTGCAAAAGCAAAGAGAGATTGGTTGCAGGGACCGGTCTAGCAGCCAGGCAGGATTCAGAACAAGGTGAGTATATCTTTGCTATTTTAGACCCTAGATCAGGGGTCAGCAACCTTAAGCACTCAAAGAGCCATTTGGACCCGTTTCCCACGGAAAAGAAAACACCGGGAGCCACAAAACCCTTTTGACATATAAAATGAAGATAACACTGCATATATCGTTTTTTACCTTTATGCAATGTATAGCATGTGTATAGGTATATGTGGGCTTAATAACGCACTGGACTCTGGGCTTAGTAACGCACTGGACTCTGGGCTTAGTAACGCACTCCCCCCCCTGCTCCTCATTCGGACTCACCTGCCAAGCCTCACAGCCAGCATCCCAGCCAGATGGTGTGCACTGCAGGGGGTGGGGCATGTGACACACACTTCTCTCTCGTCGCCTGTTACTAGGGACGCCCGTTGGCAGCGTGGGGCCCCCAGGATCTTCCAACAGGAAAGGTGCCCAGGACCGGATTTCACTGGGCCCCCCACAGCCTCAGGCCCTGAGGCCCCAGGGGTAGTTCCGCCCCTAGACAGGGAGCCGCAGCAGAGGGATGAAAGAGCCACATGCGGCTCCGGAGCCACAGGTTGCTGACTCCTGCCCTAGATGAAAATGAGCATTTAACCCTTACTGTGTGGAAAGTTTTATTCTGCCCAGAGTTCTTTAATTGTAAATGAACACAGGTGCTTAAAGTTAAATTTAGGCTTTCATAGACACTTTAGAAACTTAGTCTTTTAACCTGAGTAAATGCATGTAATTTGACAGGTTTCATTATATTTTTTATATACAGTATGTGAATTTTGCCTATATATGCATTCTAAGACATACCTCTCAAACTTTCATCATGGAAGTGTGTCCAAATATCTTGGGATTCATGTGTTATTTATTATATACACAAATACCTTAAAACTGAAATGTATTATCACTTTGCTGGAACAGATGACAGTCTACACTGCAACCTACCTCGATTCCTTCTGTTTGAGTCAAATCATCAGTGCTATTACAATGAATTCTAGACTTTAAAACTCTTGCATTAAAATATCCCATGGGGACCGTAGGATGACACTATATTCGACTTTGAACCTCAAATCTCAACTATTTCCTCTTAACTCCATGTCAGTGCTGTGTCGTGTATGAATAGTATTTTGATCATGTGACAAAACCGAAGACCTCAAGAGATAAGCGTGAGCTATGCAAGCTGAAACAAATACGTGCAGATAATTGACATGGCTACAAAATGATGCAAAACAAATCAGTTTTATTTTGTCTAGGGAATAATGTTAAATCTGGATGTAGGTTCATGAAAGGATTGGAGCTGATAACACAGACTTTGTAATTTACTGCAGATTAACAAGGAAGATTGGTTATGTATTCAAAATCTGACAACATTTTAACAAAAAAAGTAAAAATATATGACTTATACTTTTATAATGAGAAATTGTGTATAAATAATGATGGCATTTATTGAAGATCATTAGTGCTGAAAAAGGTTAGCCAGATTATCACAGATCTGTTGGTGGTCTCAAACAATTTCTTCAGTGGACAGATGTCCTCCCTTAACTAACCATTTACTGAGCATTAAAACTGACCTACTATGTAACATTTTCTGGCCCATTAAATCTCAAGGAATAAAATCTGGTGACACAGATGTCAGAATTCATCCATAGAAAGTCTGGCTTCAACTACACCAAAAGCCTTGCATTATGGTCTGGGAACATAACATACTAATGGAACAAATTAACAGCAAAAGTGTGAAAGTCTGTGTGTCTTTTTTTCGGTGTCCAGAATGTTTGTATCTAGTATTTACTGGAAAAACATGCCTTAAATGTTATTCTGTTTTTACTTGAAAAGTCATGTTTATTGGAAAGTTATGATTATTTGATCTAATAAAACAGATGAAATAGAAAGTATATTGTTGAATCATGTTCTTTACATTTTATCTATGTATTTTTTTGTCTGCTTGCTTATTGATAGCTTATATTGTCATTTTTAACCATATTATCTTTTTGAATGGGTTCCTCCTCTTTAGCAATATGTTATGTGTGTTTTAGTTAACTTAGAAAGCAACTATGGTTTCTTAATGCAGTAATTGAAATAGTATTTTAAATGACAGCTCTGTGTTTCTTCACTGGAGTACAAATAATTCAAACAGTGTGAACAGAATATGTAAACTGGCATGCGTTCCTCTGATTCAACTATCCACAAAGTCACTTGTTTTGGACCTCTGTCAACCTAGTTTAAGATTTACCAATAGACCTCTAGGTGCCTGATGTCTTATAAATTGGGATAGGCATACTGATAGGTGGAACAGTCCAATATCTTGATATAAACTTAATTTAGAGAAATTGGGTGTAACTCCTCATATTACTTTCAGGACCATTAATACAAGTAAATTTAGTTTTAAGGTTATATCTTTCATTTAAAATTCACAAGATGCAAATATTTTCATAGCTAAGTATATCTCTGACCAAAAAAACTGTATTATGCAGAATTTGGAATCCTGATTCTGATAAAGAAAAACTTGAGAATTTAACATGCTAAATAAAGAGTAATAGTCAGCGGAATGATTTAATTGAACTTAATTTCACCACAAAATTACTGACTTCAGCACTGGCATGTTGATCAATATGTTTGTTGATAAATAAAGCCAACCCTAAAGTAAACACTATCCCTAACCCTATTGCTAACACTAACCCTAAACCCTTGTTTTCTAACAAATCCAACGATTACCACATCAACACTGGCACTGACAACACTGACAAGGTTATCACATGGCTCTGTTGATAAAAACCCCATCAGTGGCAGCTGGCACTATATTTTTTAGGTGCATCTAGAAAAACCTTTCATAAAAATGATTTTTTAAAAGTAAAAAAAAAAAACCTGACATAACTTTTAAATAAAGCCAACAAAAAACACCTTATTTTCAGCTTCCCAATTGACTCCTAAATGGCAAAATATACCAACATTTCAGTGTTATTGTTGTGACTTCAATTTGCGGGATGTTTGTTGAACTCATCATAAAAATCCAAACATTGCAAACTTTAATCTGAACCCTACTGAAGTTAATGGGTTGGGGGAAGGAGAATCTTGAAAATCCATCTGGCCTTTTTAAAAACTATAAGGCAAAGGATTCACAAATAAAGGGCATTGGAGTTTGCCATTGCCGTAGGGAGCATGTACTAATACAAAAATACATTTTAAAAAATAGTGTTAATGGGGTCCAAAATAAAACTGATTTGTTTTGCATCAATTTGTAGCCATGTCAATTATCTGCACATATTTGTTTCAGCTTACACAGCTGACATTTATCTCTTGGGGTCTTTGGTTTTATCACACAATCAAAATACTATTCATACACGACACAGCATTGACATGGAGTTAAGAGGAAATAGTTGAGATTTGAGGTTCAAAGTCGAATATAGTGTCCTGCTACAATCCCCATAGGATATTTTAATGCAAGAGTTTTAAAGTCTAGAATTCATTGTAATAGCACTGATGATTTGACTCAAACAGAAGGAATCGAGGTAGGTTGCAGTGTAGACTGTCATCTGTTCCAGCAAAGTGATATTCTAGAGCATCACCCTGCATCAATCTACTAATCGTGCGTTGAAATGATTCAGCCAACTCCTCCATGACAGTTTGGGAGCAATGGCAGTAATGAAGAAGGAATTTGAGTAGAGGGTGTATTTTCCGCTGCTCATGAAAATGTGCTGCTTTGCATCTAGGAGGAGGAGAATGAGGAACGATTGGTTATCCAAAAATGAAAATGCTAATTTTAAATTTAAATAAAATATATCTCCCTCAATTAAACCTAAGTCAAAACACGAAATCACTAAACCCTAAACCGTGTAATGGAAAGTGAAAAAATAATATGAAAAAAAATAAAACACCAAAAAACAGACTGCAATGGGGAAGCAAAATGCTAAACAGCAACTGAAGTTCTTGCTGACACACATAAAAATGTAGTCCTAGAAATTACTGCTGCACTGTGACACAGAGGTGGGTACATGATAATATTGAACCCTAACACACTGCAATTCACAGTTATGTATCATAATACAGCACATAGAACACAGGGGGCGCAGATGTTATAGACCACCACACTGTAATTCACAGTAATAATGTAGCACAATCCAGTACCTTATAGTGCTGCATATACCACAGGATGGCAGCACTGTATAACAGTAACTATCTCTCGTTGCAAACACATTCTGTAAGCTTTCCCATCTATTGTAAGTCTCAACTCACACAGGCACAAAAACCCCTTTATTGGCTCTTCTAAGCACCCGTTCAAGCAAGGCCAGGAAGTGCATGATTGTTCATTGGTTGCTATAGTTGCAAAAGGCCACAATAGTTCACAATTTTCTTAAACTGCGAACTACTTCAGGTTCAGATCAAAATCATGGTCAACTAAACCCAAAGGTAATCCCTAATTGCCTCTCAATGTTTTAGGTTAATTTATAATTTGTTTGACAGGTCTCCATTTTATTATTGATTGTCTTTTGGACCACCTACATGTTCAGGGATTTCATCTAATAAAGCCATGTGTGCTGGGTTGGCATCCTTTGGCATAGTCCTATTTATTTATTTTTTGGGGGGGAGGTGGGAAGATTTAAAAATAGTTAGTAGTTTTAAAGTATTATGGACTGGTGGATCAGGTTTGTTATCAGGTTTCTATGTCATCTTGTAAAAGTGTATAAGGGTAAGTGTATAAGTGTACAATGTGTACATTGTGCAGAAAAAGATGGGGGTTGTTAAAAGGGGTAAACCCATATAAATGTCTTAGTTTTGCATGATGTGATGCTAAATTTAGCTAGGGATTATTAATCTTCTTTTAAAAAGTGATGTTTTAGTCAAAAACACTAAAAGGCCAATCTTTAGTGTCACTCAGCAGACACCCATTCAATATTTATGTACAGGCATAAACTGTTATTCTAACGTTTCCTGCTTTACAAATGATTTTTTGGCATAAGTCATTTTTGGCATTATTACAAGCTGTAGATGGCAGATCTAGAAACCTATTTCCATATATATAATATATGCAATTTGGAACACTTAAACACAAACTAATGTTGCACTTTTATGTTCCAAGAAAAGTTAAGAAGACCTTGAGTGATGTATCTTTTCAAAGATCAGCACAGAATCCTTTTTATAAAGTGTATGTTAGAAGATTCACCAGGAATAGAAGAAGATTCACCAGGAATCATGGACAATAATATTTTGCCTGTGCTCAGATGAATCCTAGTTTACCAGACCCTTCCTCATATGTCCTCTTGACTCAAGCAACACAATGGCACAATGCATGCTGTAAACTAAATACTTAACATCTTATAATCTTGCAAATATTGAACAGACAGCCTAAGTGTGTGGTAATAATACAGCTGTTCTAACACCATATGCTATTATATGGTTTATGTGTGACATCTAGTAAAATTAAAATCGACCCACGCCCATTTTAAATAAATGTGTTGACTAATGACCATGATCTGAGGAAGCTTTCTGTTTATGCCCAATTTAGCAGTGTACGTTATTCTCTGGACATTACCTTTCACAATATTAGAAATGGTTTTTAAAATCATAGGTCAGCTGTAACCTGTAATTGAAAAGCACATTTGTGCAGCATACTCTAAACACAAATATTTGTGAACCATACTCTGAATTGCCTTCACAACAATATAACCTACTCTGGCTCTGCTCCTGTTGTTGGGGATATGTAAAGTCATGGTATTACTTAACATAATATATTACTTAATATAATAAAATATTTATTATATTTATGCAGTTCGGGTGAGTGTAGGACGGTGTACGGCTGCATACTCCCATAGAGAAGAACAGGCTGCTGCGTGTAATCATTTGACTGTGATAATTTGATTGATTTGACCATGCACGCAGCACGGATCTGTACGTGCCGGCCGTTACCCGTGTGAATGAGGGCTTACAGTTCTGATATTGTGAAATTTTAAATGATGCCTTAGTACTATAATATAAACTCAAAATTATCTACATGTGTCCAATTCTTCAGCTGGCTATACACTGTATGAATCTTGTCTGGTTCCCGATGAACTGGCCGAAATTCACACAGTGGGTGACCCTGTGCTCACCCTTCCTTCAGGCATCCTTCGATAAGAAGATGAAAGGAGCGGAATAGATCATTTTTGAGTGAACAGTAATGGCAGCCAATCAACTGCTGTCACTGTTTGGTTATTCTGACAGCGGCACCCGCACCGCTGACAAGGCACACAGAGTGGGATCTGTTATATTTTTTCATTTGGCCCGTAGAATGAATGGAAAAATACCACCGTGTATACCTCAGCAGAAAGAAAAACATGCTTCCTTGCAAAATAGTATACAAATAGGTTACAGCATTTAACGTCTTTGAAATGCAAAAAGTTACAAACACATACTTCTCTTTATTGCTATTACATTAGTAAACATTTTTAAACATGGACAAATCAATGCATATAGCTACAGTGTGAACATTGTAAAACACACTGTTTATGTCAAATTCAATTCTTTGAATTTACAAGTAGATGATCTTGTTTTGCATTTACGCTTTTTAGAAAATCTAAGCATCTCCATTGTTATGGATCTAGTATTATACAGAGCCAGGGTTCTGTACCAAACCTTTATTTCACCAAAGCATCTAATTCTCATCACAGTGAGGTCCCAAATCTTTTTTTTTTTTCAGGAATCCTCAAATTTAAAGTGATATTAAAGTCAAAAGGTTTTTAAGCTATTTCAAATTGCTGATTAAATCACTAATAATGGATATTCCTTTTTGATGTGTAAAAGTTTTAGTGTTCTGCAAAATCAGCTGGTCCCTTGAGCACTGGTCCTGATATCCTGTTTTAGAGTGGCTCATTTTTCTTGCAAGATCATATGGGGTCACCCTTATGTGTGCTAGTAAGCTGTGTGTGTCTCCAGAAACACACAAGCACAGCAAAGCAAGTCACTCCCTTACTCCATGGTCCCTTATTTTCTTCTTCAGGCTAGTAGATGGAAATCTGCTGGAGACTGTGCTGCACCTTGTGATATTGTATTGAACAGGAAGTTCAGGGATGTGGAACGGAGAGAGTTGGAGCACAGGTTTTGAAAACATGATGACTGAAGGTGCATGGGCAAAAAAATGAAGTACTTTTCTGGGCAATGTACATTTGTTTTATCAGGATTCAAGATTAAAACACGTTTGACAGTTTAATATTATTTTAAATCTCAAAAAGTATAAGGTAAGATTGGGAGAAACAACATTAGCAAACATCAACCAGATCCCATAACTGCATATTAAATGAGTACCAAACAGACAAAATCAATTTGGCTGAAAACATTCTCACAAAAACAAGTTCCCAGAGGGCAGCTCTGAGAGAGCACCTGTCGGGAGAATTCTCCCACGGAATCAGAAGACTCAGTTAGCTGAACCAATCAAGGTTTATTGTAACGCATATGCGGAGGTTACAACAGACTTGACACGTGTAGGGACTGTCCCAAACACCAGTCTGTGTAACTCTGAAAAACCCTTTCCCTCCCGCAGTCTCTTATAGCCCTTTTCTTCGCCCCCAGCTTCTCCCTCTGTCTTGGGTGAAGTTCCTCTTTCGCATCTGGCCCTCACCTCTCGAATTCTTCTTTGACACGTAGGCAAGTCATTGTGGTTTCAGCCTTGAGACACTGAGTCGTCCTGCTTATCTGCTTCGGCCGTTTGTCCTTATTCAAAGATCAGCACAGAATCCTTTTTATAAAGTGTATGTTAGAAGATTCACCAGGAATAGAAGAAGATTCACCAGGAATCATGGACAATAATATTTTGCCTGTGCTCAGATGAATCCTAGTTTACCAGACCCTTCCTCATATGTCCTCTTGACTCAAGCAACACAATGGCACAATGCATGCTGTAAACTAAATACTTAACATCTTATAATCTTGCAAATATTGAACAGACAGCCTAAGTGTGTGGTAATAATACAGCTGTTCTAACACCATATGCTATTATATGGTTTATGTGTGACATCTAGTAAAATTAAAATCGACCCACGCCCATTTTAAATAAATGTGTTGACTAATGACCATGATCTGAGGAAGCTTTCTGTTTATGCCCAATTTAGCAGTGTACGTTATTCTCTGGACATTACCTTTCACAATATTAGAAATGGTTTTTAAAATCATAGGTCAGCTGTAACCTGTAATTGAAAAGCACATTTGTGCAGCATACTCTAAACACAAATATTTGTGAACCATACTCTGAATTGCCTTCACAACAATATAACCTACTCTGGCTCTGCTCCTGTTGTTGGGGATATGTAAAGTCATGGTATTACTTAACATAATATATTACTTAATATAATAAAATATTATATTTATTATATTTATGCAGTTCGGGTGAGTGTAGGACGGTGTACGGCTGCATACTCCCATAGAGAAGAACAGGCTGCTGCGTGTAATCATTTGACTGTGATAATTTGATTGATTTGACCATGCACGCAGCACGGATCTGTACGTGCCGGCCGTTACCCGTGTGAATGAGGGCTTACAGTTCTGATATTGTGAAATTTTAAATGATGCCTTAGTACTATAATATAAACTCAAAATTATCTACATGTGTCCAATTCTTCAGCTGGCTATACACTGTATGAATCTTGTCTGGTTCCCGATGAACTGGCCGAAATTCACACAGTGGGTGACCCTGTGCTCACCCTTCCTTCAGGCATCCTTCGATAAGAAGATGAAAGGAGCGGAATAGATCATTTTTGAGTGAACAGTAATGGCAGCCAATCAACTGCTGTCACTGTTTGGTTATTCTGACAGCGGCACCCGCACCGCTGACAAGGCACACAGAGTGGGATCTGTTATATTTTTTCATTTGGCCCGTAGAATGAATGGAAAAATACCACCGTGTATACCTCAGCAGAAAGAAAAACATGCTTCCTTGCAAAATAGTATACAAATAGGTTACAGCATTTAACGTCTTTGAAATGCAAAAAGTTACAAACACATACTTCTCTTTATTGCTATTACATTAGTAAACATTTTTAAACATGGACAAATCAATGCATATAGCTACAGTGTGAACATTGTAAAACACACTGTTTATGTCAAATTCAATTCTTTGAATTTACAAGTAGATGATCTTGTTTTGCATTTACGCTTTTTAGAAAATCTAAGCATCTCCATTGTTATGGATCTAGTATTATACAGAGCCAGGGTTCTGTACCAAACCTTTATTTCACCAAAGCATCTAATTCTCATCACAGTGAGGTCCCAAATCTTTTTTTTTTTTCAGGAATCCTCAAATTTAAAGTGATATTAAAGTCAAAAGGTTTTTAAGCTATTTCAAATTGCTGATTAAATCACTAATAATGGATATTCCTTTTTGATGTGTAAAAGTTTTAGTGTTCTGCAAAATCAGCTGGTCCCTTGAGCACTGGTCCTGATATCCTGTTTTAGAGTGGCTCATTTTTCTTGCAAGATCATATGGGGTCACCCTTATGTGTGCTAGTAAGCTGTGTGTGTCTCCAGAAACACACAAGCACAGCAAAGCAAGTCACTCCCTTACTCCATGGTCCCTTATTTTCTTCTTCAGGCTAGTAGATGGAAATCTGCTGGAGACTGTGCTGCACCTTGTGATATTGTATTGAACAGGAAGTTCAGGGATGTGGAACGGAGAGAGTTGGAGCACAGGTTTTGAAAACATGATGACTGAAGGTGCATGGGCAAAAAAATGAAGTACTTTTCTGGGCAATGTACATTTGTTTTATCAGGATTCAAGATTAAAACACGTTTGACAGTTTAATATTATTTTAAATCTCAAAAAGTATAAGGTAAGATTGGGAGAAACAACATTAGCAAACATCAACCAGATCCCATAACTGCATATTAAATGAGTACCAAACAGACAAAATCAATTTGGCTGAAAACATTCTCACAAAAACAAGTTCCCAGAGGGCAGCTCTGAGAGAGCACCTGTCGGGAGAATTCTCCCACGGAATCAGAAGACTCAGTTAGCTGAACCAATCAAGGTTTATTGTAACGCATATGCGGAGGTTACAACAGACTTGACACGTGTAGGGACTGTCCCAAACACCAGTCTGTGTAACTCTGAAAAACCCTTTCCCTCCCGCAGTCTCTTATAGCCCTTTTCTTCGCCCCCAGCTTCTCCCTCTGTCTTGGGTGAAGTTCCTCTTTCGCATCTGGCCCTCACCTCTCGAATTCTTCTTTGACACGTAGGCAAGTCATTGTGGTTTCAGCCTTGAGACACTGAGTCGTCCTGCTTATCTGCTTCGGCCGTTTGTCCTTGGATGTGGGGTTGTTATGTTCTTCTTTCTTGGTTCTTCGTACGTAAGCTTATCAGGCTTCAGCAGCGGTGTCCTGTGTATAGAAACTCAAAGACAGTTTCTAGTTCCAAAACAAGTATATATGAAACCTTTCTTATTGTCATTATTCTACATGTATAACTACTGAAAATAAAGCTACACATTGTTACTTATGCTATTATGAAATGGACACTTTATAACTAAAAATGAGTAAATATCTTCACATTTCCCTCCTGTTGTTAATTTCATAACTACTTCACAGTAATCAAAGACCTGTTCAGGTGCATCAGTCTCAACCCTTTCCTTTGTTAGGAGATTGAGGTTGAAACTTCACGATTCTCATCATATTGCAGGAACTCATGTTCTTCTGTGTCAGACTGTCTCAAACTATGATACATTGGCTTAGTGCTTTGACTTACTGCTCGAGATATCAAACTCCGGATACAGGGAATGAGGCAACACCCAATGGCGAGCGCGGCCACCAGCACTATAGCTATGGCTACTACTGCGCTACGCACCCAGGCTGCCCATTGTCCAAAAAGATTGCGGAACCATGACGAGAATGCATCCTCGCTACCACTGTTACGTTTCATTTCCACGGATAGATCTTGCAACCCACGCAATGCATTGGTAACCGTCCCACCTGGAGCGGTATTGTTTGGAATAAAAGTACAGCATTGGGTACCTATCATAGCACAGGTACCCCCTTTCTCCGCCAGCAACATGTCTAAAGCCATTCTATTCTCCAGGGCGGTCAGTGAAGTAGCAGCCAGCTGATCAGCCAGCCCTTTTACTGCATCTCTTGTGTAATTGACAAAGCGCTGTTGATTATAATATATATAGTTGATCCAGTCGACATTTTTATTTATGGTAATTTGAGGGAATATAGATTCAAACCCTGCACCTATTTCATCTCGGGCTTTGAATTCAGCTGGAACACCCCGGGGAACCCCTATCCCATCAAGATAGACCTCTGTTCCAATAGCTCCTTTAGGGGCTTCTCTCTTCTGCCTATTTACTCTACCTCCCCTCAGGGTTTCTTCAGACAGGGGCAGAATCAGGATCGGCATTATCAAACGGACTGGAGCACATGCTCCCTTCCAGTGTGTGGGTAATTTAGATAGCATGCTGTTTCCCCCACACATCCACCAGACATCGCACACCTTCTGACTGGTCCCGTTGTACAGAGTATGATTGGCTGTCACACTTTCATTCCTCTTGCACCACCTGAATTGTGATGAGCCAGTCTCCTTAACATAACAAGTATAATTTCCATCATGGACAGTGACCCCTGACGGTCTAGAACTTGCAGTGGTGACAGGGAATACCTCCCTTTCCCTCTGGCACTCTGTGGCTTCGCCAGAGCTGTTAGTCATTAACTGAAAAATACATGTTGCATTATAATCACATTTGCTTCCACAGTCCACCATTGGGACTGTTCCTAATCTCGGTCTAGGATCTCCACACACCACACAATCAGTCTTATTGTAATTCTTGGCATTATAATACATCCATTTCATCCAAACATTAGTTTCGGCACCCCTATCCTCCCCGTGTTGGGTAGGGTCAAAATCTTTCCCAATCACTACCTCCACCTCCTCCCCTCCCTCTCCTGGGGGGGGGGGGGGGGGAGGCAGTTGCCTCTGTGGTCTGACCTTCTATGTTCTTAGGAGGTGCTGTGATGTCCAGCACTAGGATTCTCCATGGATCCTGACCGCTAACAGTGTCTCCCATCCAGTATTTCCCTGAATCACATACTCGGGGGGTTGCGCAACTTCAATATAATGTGTCCTTGTCCTTGTGGGTACCACTCCAACCTTTCAAACACATTCCTGTCTCCTGCCCCTACCTCTCTCCATTTTGTTTCCCATTTCTGTGAGTCAGTGGTCTTCCACATGTCTCTCCACCCAGGGGGCCATCCTGCATTCCTCCCCCCCAGATACCAGGCACAACTTACAGCACTACAATGTCCTCTCTTATGTACATTAGTGACATCTAGGGTGAATACAACAGTCCCGTTATGCGCAGGACTTTGCAACACAGTCTTGTGTCCTTCCTCCCTTTGCGCAGGTGGAACACTGGGAACAAAAATTTTTTTTAGAAAGGTTTGTATTCCCGGTGCATGAAACTGTTTTGTGATTATGGCTATCATCCCTCCTGTTGACACATGGGTCACACCATGTGTCACCAACGCTGCCAATCTAAACAGTGTCTTGGGTAGACATGCTTTCCCTTGTACTTCATAAATTCTGTCTGCATTCAGATGTGCTCCTGCTTTTAACCACTTATTGCGTTCTTGGCTGTTAGCCTCTTTCTGGAAATGTGCCAACTCCCCCCACCACTCTTGTGTGTTCACATGTGTGAGTATGATTAGGCTAGCAGCTTGCTTTGCAGCCAGTAATTCCAATATTAACTCGTTGTGTCTTATGTCTTTCCCTGTGGAGGTGAGCACACCTCTTTCCTTCCACTGTGCAGCAAAACTGTGGACAATACTGAAGGCATATTGACTGTCTGTATAGACCGTGAGGCTGAGACCTCTTGCTAATACACAAGCTCTGGTCAGGGCTACCAGTTCAGCTGCTTGTGCTGACAGATGGAAGTCGAGGGGTTTTGACTCGATAGTGTCGGTGTCATCCACCACAGCGTAGCCAGTCTTAGGTTTCCCTGTGTTGTCCTTGTAACAGGAACCATCTACGAAAAAGGTTAAGTCACAGTCAGGTAGGGGGTCGGATAAAGTCCCCAATATGAGTATGGAGCCCTCGGTGGAGAGCGGACTTTAGTTGTTGTTCCCACGGGCTGTCTTGTGTACGGTCAAGAGGGGGGGTCATACCACTGTATCTATTGAAAACATCTGTCAACCTTCCCAGGAATTCTTCTACCCCCTCTCCTTCTCTTTGGGTAGTCGTCTGGATCACTGTCCCGTCTGCCCTATTCTGGTACCTTCCTCTCATTCTGTCCAAAACTGCATTGAACCTTGGTTCTAGTAAGGGGTCAACGGGGGCCAGGACCTCTCCCCCAATCCCGGTGGGGGTCCAATCCCCCGCGACAGTGTGCCAGTTCGGCTCAGCCTTCAGGCGCAAAATCTGTTCACATTCAGCTCCATTTAAACCATAACTGACCCTCAGGCCATGCAATCCTTCACAACATCCTATTACATCTTCCCTCATTCCTGGGATACCTGCATATGTCTCCCTCACATCCTGCTGAGTCCATGGCCGAAAAACTCTCATTGTGTTAGGCATCCCTCCCAACCCTGCAGCAGGGTGTGCCACCTCGAACAGAGGGAAGCATGCTTCGTACCCGGGGGGGGGCTGTGGGGAGCTGGGCCTGGGAGACCTTTGCTACCATGGCTAAATTCCCTCCCGGAGTTCCATTGGGATGGTTTCTAGTGGGTGGTCTTCTTCTGAGCGCGGTTCCTGGCGTACCAACCCTCTCCCCTCCAAGAAGGACCTCTTCCCCCTCGTCCTCCTGTGTGCCCTCGGCTTCCGGATCGGGGTCTGGCTGCGGGGCAGGTTGAGGGATACCCCTATTTCTTGAGACCGTAGTCTCCTCTGAGGGATCTCTTCCTTTCTTTAACCAATAAGTTTCCACTTGCTTTTTCCTTCTAAGGGAACACTCCAACCACTCCCTTGCTGGCTCTATCCCCAGCTTTCGTTCCTTCTTCTTGTTCCCCGCTGCCTCTTTCCTAATATCATCTAGTAGTTTACCACAATCATCTGGGTGTAAGTGCCCCGTAAAACCATACAGATTTGTCTATATTTAACATTATTTTTTGTTCCTTCGGTGCATGCACAATTCATCATCAGTGAACCTTGGGGCCTATTTGCAACAAGTACCTCCCATTTCTTACAAACAATAATCAAACAAAAACCATCATTCAAATCAGTTCTCTCAACTGTCTTATGCTGTCTTACCTATATCTGGGGGAACACCACCGTACTCTTGGTGAGTGTCCCTTCTTTATATGCGCATATATTTAACTCTACTTCCGCTGTACGTTGCGGAGCTTCCACTGTACGTCGTGGACCTTCCACTGTACGTCGTGGATCTAATCTTAGGTATAACTTCTAGACCCCCGGTATCTTGAGAACCCAGTTAATTGATGAGCACAAACTTCTAAAACCCATCCAATTTAGGTCAACAAATATATGCAGAAAACAAGCGCCCCTTTAGACACATATATATATATATAAGATGGTCGGCTTACCCTATCCACCCCGAGGCTC
Organism: Nanorana parkeri; assembly: GCF_000935625.1. Lineage (NCBI taxonomy): Eukaryota > Metazoa > Chordata > Amphibia > Anura > Dicroglossidae > Nanorana > Nanorana parkeri. The sequence continues at coordinate 73,407 of NW_017306895.1, forward strand.
GGCTGGAGGTTCTGATCCCGGTCTCAGGAATTCGCTCTCCCCGAACTCGTCCTCACAGGCGTCCGGCCCTTGTTTAAGGAACTCTTTCCCAGGGTCTTTCTCGGTATTGGTGTGGACTGATGTAATACCGCTACGGACTCGGTTATGACGACGAAGTAAAGTAGACAGAAGTAAAACAAAATAAAGAGGCAGGTCGACAGAGTACTTCTGTCCAAAACCAAAATAAACGTGTAGCAGAGAGAAGGGGAAAAGGGGGAAAGGAGAAAAGGGGAAAAAAAGGAATAAACAAACAGAACCAGAAATCCAATGACAGGCCCCCACCCTGCAAAGACTGAGAAGACCCACAAGTTGGCCAGAGTAGCCAATGAGGAGGGAGGGGAGAGTGGGTCAAGAGGAACCCCCCTGAGACCAAATCTGAGAGTATTCCGAGTAGCGGAAATAGATCCAGGCACTTCATCTGGAGTTAAAACCTCTCTGTATTTTTTAGAGGTGCAGTAAGATCCTCCATAGTGTAGATATCATTAACTCTCAATATACACATCTGAACTGTAGGAGGATGGGGTATACAAGCCCTGGCCGCATTGACCAAATGTATTGTGAGGCAAGATTTGTACTTCTTACTTTAAATCTCATAAATACTTTAAGAATTTCAAAAACATTCAACAGATATCCATCCAGTTCTATAGTAATTCACAAATAGCATTCCTATAAGAAAGCCAGATATGTTATACATACTAGTGTCAGTCTTCAAAATAAGATAATTTATTAGTACATAATAATATCCCTGTCCCCTCCTTAGAAGAAGGAGCATTTTGATGACATGTACATAATGACTTGAAGTCATAACTTGTTTTCAGACATATCAAGAAGTATACATTTATTTTAATTAGCATGCACTGCATATTACGTGGGTAGCAACAATCCAACTCTGCTCAAATTTCAGAAACTCTCATTATATATGTCATATGTGTTCCTTATTACACAGCATGCCTAAAAAAAAATAACTACACATATGTCTTACCTTTCTAGTTATGTCTTTGTTTACACGTAAGACCCTCTAGGCAGCTTCTGTTGGTTAGAGAAGATGGCAGATAAGGGACAGATTGAGAGATTCTTGGCCCCCAATGTTTGCTTGGTGAACCATGGACTCCTATATATCTCTACCCACTTTACTACCGATTCTGCTGCTCAGCCAGTGAGTACCTCATTACAGTGTGGACATTTTATCATATATGCATCGTGCTAGTAGCAGCCTTTAGTTATCAATGGCCCTTCCTGGAAGACAAACTCTCTGCCCTAACACATGATTCACCCTTGGTGACATACTACTGGGAACAAATGTAGGTAAATGGGGCTTTTAAGGCACCAGGTGACAGATCCAAGAAATTACAACATCCTTAAAGGAGAACTATGAGATGAGTGATTTCCACTCACCTCATAGTTCTAGACGACCTGTGACAATGAGACTGTCACAGGTCGGCTCAGTAGATCGGGAGGTGAGCGAACACATACAAGGTTCGCTCACCTCTCGATCCTGTCACAGCTCTCACCGTGACAGGGGGAGGGCTGGATTCCCTTTTTCCCCGCTCCGATCATCCAGCGCTGAATGAACCCTAAGGAGAACTATGGGGAAAAACACTGACCCCATAGTTCTCCTTTAATAACAAAAATTATTTATTACATACAAAAGGTCAAAAAAACATAAAATTGATGTGTGCATGCTTACATGCTCGTAACAAGATACCTCCACAAACAGCTCCAAACTATCATGATTACGGCATATTGAATCCCACGAAACATGACTGGGTAATTCAGGAAAAATATTCTCTAAATTTAACATGAAAAAAGCCTCTTCAAAGAATAATAAAGTAGTAGTTGGTATTAACAATACCACCAGAAATTACTCCAAATTAACATAATTGAGGCACAATAAATCGCATGATGCATAGTTTACATAAATGATAAGAATTGTTCTCAAAATCATATGTGTGAAACAGACTCTTCTGTAGATGGTAGAGGAGCAGTTGATATTCTCAGCGCATTTTGCGCTACAAGCGCTTCCTCAGGAGATAGAGGAAATCTAAATGACCACAAAATAAGTGAATATACCCGAAAAAGGAACATATCCACCCAAATGTTATATTATATATTAATGTTGGTAAATAAGCAATGACGTCACCTACGAAACAGGAGGTCAACACGTGTGCATCCGAAAGGACCATTGAAGATGAAAACCCAAAGCCCCGGGAGTATCAGCTGAATCCCAAAGAAAATGGGAGTGGGAGTGATGACAGGATAAAGATCCTTATGCAGCAAGACAATCTCTTCCTAGACCAACATAGTAAAGAGATAATATAACTATGGCAACTATCTGCCAGACCCCTCAAAACCCTCAAGTTGGCCAAAATCTGATATCCCATTAAATCAAAAATAATAACATCTAATCACAAATAATCTATTACCAAAAGCAAATATACCAACCCAGCCCATGAAAGGCTCTGCAACAGTGGGGACAAAGAGGCTACTGATTCTTTAGTAAATCACCATCCTTATGTATTGAAATATAAGGCCCTCTTCAGCTTTATTTCATAACTCTATGCAATTTTAAAACAGAATGCCAGTCCTACCCTCCCCACTTACATTACATCTTGGAAAAGAGAATTAGGCCATCAGTAACATTAAACAAACCTCCAAACGGTACTCAGCCTCCCTCATAAGGGCTGCATTGCCTCTGCAGCCCAAGAACAAAGTTATAAGTTCCTCAATAATATAGATGCCCCTATGATATTTAGATGATTTCCCCTTCTGCATCTGACTGCTGCTGGTGTTGCTGCTCGTTGTCTCTAGAAATTGTCCACCATTACACACTCCCTGGCTCTATGATAAAAAAATCTTCTCCATTTTATCATGTTAGCTTCCAGGACAGTAATCAGGCAACGTACGGGAGAATCGTGCAGTGTATGGCACCTTTAGACAGCAGAGAGAATTGGCTACAAGCACAGAGCTAATCAGACTGGTTCTGTGCCTTGTGATCACTGTGATTGTATATCAAGGCAATCACAAGGCAATGTTTAGATTGCTCAGCCCTTCCCTTCCTCTTATAATGGAGAAAGGGGAGAGAATAAGAACTTATGAATGCAGTAATGGATCATCCATCCATTGGTTCCTTATGAAAACAAGCAGCAGCAACAAATAATATAGGTTGTGGATCATTTTTAATCTTCCCCCCATCCTTTCCTGTATATGTCAGCTCCATTCTGTCTCTGTTGAGACCTGGATATTAACCCCTTTACCTCCCTTATTCTGCACTTCTGTACACTACTCCCATCTTCATACTCCCAATCTATGTGATATTAAAATTAACCCCTTAATGTCCTTCTCCCCATGTATGACCTGTGCAATTATTGCATCCAGTGCATATTACCCAGATTATAAACCCCTCAATATCAGCATGTTTCTTTATTACCAAAATTGTGGCTATGATTTATAACAGAAGTTAAGTTAGACATTGTGTTCAAATGTTCTGTTTTCTTTTTGCTTTATATAGTATAAAAACAAAATAAATTTGTAATCAAACTATCTCAGCACTGAATAATGAATAACGGCATGGGCAGGAAGGGGGTGTAACATGTGGGCCCTGAAGTAGTAAAAAATATCTTGATGTAGAGACAGTAACTTATTCAATATTCTTAGAGCACATCCTTTTTCCTTCTGTTAGCACATGCTAATATCACTTTTAGCTTTCTCTCTGTCTTTCTTTCACCACTTTTCCGGTTCTACTCTCTGCTCTTTTAACCAGTTGGCCTGTAAAGGACGATATCACACTAATGTTCCTCTGAAACAATAGAGCTTTAACAATCAATATGAATTGCACAATACAGGAGCGCTTTTCATCTAATCTTGATTGCATTGTCATATTTCATATTATACATGGCAACCTATTGTAACCCTATTTTTATCATCTATGCTATCAGTGGGAACTATTGCCCCTTTGATTCTAATTGCTGTATCTGTAATAACTATTTTTAGCAACAGTCATAAAACTTTATTCTTTAATAAAGAAATACAAAGTTGAATATAATTATAGTTTAGCTTTAAGAATATTCAGTTTAAAAATACATTAATTTGTGACTGTTAATTATAGCATCAAATGTCATACCTCCATGTACACACCAGTCTACTACATATAGTCTGCTTAAAACATCTTACCTTTATTGAATAATTACTAATAGCATGAGAGTGATTTTGTAACAAGTGCTATAATAACAAAGTATAAAATACGTTTGCTGCCAAGAAAGATGTGGGGTTGGCTGTGAAATTGGGAATAATAAGATTTTCCTGCTGAATCCAGTAAGAGTATATAACCTCTTAGTTTAAGCTCACTGTTCACAATCTTTTTTGGATTAAAACAGCCACAGGGGTTGTAAGACTAGCTCTTCAGGAATGAGATTAGGAGAATTGGGCAATGTGAGTTATAATGTTTTAAAAGCTGCATTTTCTTTACTAGGTTTGTCTTTTCTGCAATATCCAACTGTTATTTTCATTTGTTGCCATTTGTCTTCCCATCCTATATCATTTTTCAAAATACATTTCTGTGCTTTTCCTTTTATATTGTGTAATTTTATTACATTGTTTTAGGATAAAACCAGATATTTAGACAATAAAAATAAGAAGTGGATTGCAAATAGAACAAAAAAGCAAACAGGGATTTTTTAAGGTGTCTATTGAGATGAAAGTCACCACATTTTGGTTGGACCTGGCGATAGTTACTTGTATTTGGGTATTGTGTGGTCTGGGCAGACATCTACTGGATGGTTTGGACTTTCCGAGATGCTTGCTTGAGATAAGGCTGACCTAGAGGGTCCCAGTAATAAAATTACACTGCCTTTAGTGTTTGAATGTCCAATGTAGCCATGCGTTAGCTTCTACAGGTGTGCTACAGAGTTGGTCTTTTCTGCATGTATTACAAGATGGCAGAGCATTACAGCAAGTTGTAAAAACAGCACAGAGGATTACTGTAATACATTTTTCATTATGCATTTCATTAGGAAAGCAAACCTTATTTTAAAGGATTTATCTTACCCTGCACTGCTACTTTTATCTCTTCTAAATGATTGAGGTTTCAGTATACTCAAATTAAGGTTTAGGGATAGTTTTTATCCTACAGGTATAATATTTTTGAATGGGCAGTAATAGCATTTTGGTTGTTTTATTTTTTTATTATTTTTTTTACTTATTATTTTTTTAATTAAGTATTGTTAGTATACTGCTGTATTTTCTTACGGACTGTCTTTATTATTGAGTTTTCTACTTGTGTCATACTGATAGAATGCAATAAATATTTCCTTGTTCTTGGCACTCATACTTTGTGCATAAGATAATAAACCTTTGAACCTTGAACCTCAAATATTCCTGGAGCAGAGATGCTAAAACTCCATATCACTGTGGAATTGCACATGGCTCCAGAGTATGATTACATATTTCCCAGAAGATTGAAGAGTGCATTAAACTATAGGAAAGAACAAGAAGGTTACAAGCACACCATAGTAATGTGTCCAAACATATGTCTTCTTAATTGACACACAGGGGTTGATTTACTAACCTTATAAACACGCCACGAACAAGTATACACCTCTGTAGTGTGTTCCCTCCCAGCATGATCTATGGGTGGAATCTAGACACCTTTGTAGTGTGTACACACCCAGCAGGTGTGTTGTGCAAAGCCCTGCATGAATTGCATGGTGATGTTGTGTAAATTAGCTCTACATTGTGTTGCTTGCGTTGATGAATGCAGGAATGTAAATGCATGAGGTAACCATTTTTGTCTAAACTGTGAAGCAGCATTATACATGCATCATGTGCATGATTTTTCCATATATGGCATTAGTGGAAATATGCTTTTAGAGACTTTTTGGTTGATAAATACATTTTGCTGTGTAAAAATCACACGCACCTAGTGCGTGCGTGTGTTTAGGTTAGTAAATCACCCCTATATTGTCACATATACAGCTCTGTATATTTGACAATATGCATCATTAAAGAAGACATACTTTTGGACACATTAGTATGGTGTGCTGGTGATGTTTCTGTTCTTTCATTTGATTTGTGTGGCATCATCCGTAGTCACTTCAGCACCCACCTCCTAAAAGAAGAGTATTCCTGTAGGGAGTGCAGTAGGATTCATATACACATTAAACCATACATACCCTGTCCCAAAGAAGCTTCAAATCTAATGTTCCTTATATATACACATATAACGTACACACATACAATCTATGACCAACGTTTCTGCCTGAGTTAAGCTGTCACTAAGTTTCTGATTGTGAGAGAATACCCTTATAAATAAGAATAAACAAACTCTATACAGATAAACTCCATGCAGGATGTATCCAGGACCCAAATACCTTAATGCAGGAGTGTTACTTTTATAGATGCCATGCTTCCCTGTGTAATCTATGTCATATACAAATTAAACATACAACATAATGGCAAGTTGCTCTTATTTTATTTAATGCTATATATGCATCAAGATGGGATTTCTGTTAGACTGGAGTTAAGTACCACACTTTACATAGCTACTTTGGTGAGGCAGTATGGCTGTACATATATTGCAAATGTATACAAAAAAACTCTCCAAATTATTAAAACAGTTTTGTGCTGACTAGCTGGTAAGTGTGCTGGCTGACTTTTTACTTGAGATAAGGCAGAGGGTCTCTGAACAGTGGGTGAACATATTTCTAGCATGTGGTAATAAGGGGGTTACTTTTTACTAACACATTTAAGTTGTCACCACATGTACATGTTGATGTACAAAAGGCCCCACCCTGCCTTTACTTTCTCACAAGATTAGGGAAAGCTAGAATGTGCAATGCAACCATGGGTTAGCTTCTATAGGTACAAGAGCATTAAACAAGTTGTAGCACAGCACAGAAGATTACTATAATACAATTTAATTTACTATGCATATACATTATGTGTATGCCACTTTTGTAGGTGAAGGCAATCCATCTTAAAAAATGACTTGTAATCCACCACTCTGTTGGTTATGTGTTTAGATGAAGCAATGAGATCTTGAGGAATGCTGAATTAAGTTACTTACATGCTGTTGCATTTCCAACACACTCTCCACCTGGCTCCTTCCTGCACCTGATCTTTCTCGATCTCTGATATTACATCATGTGACAACCAGCACTAAATCTTCTGTGCACTTGTATATAATGTAAAGGCATACAGGGGAACATTCCTTTGTGATTTAATTTCAGCACTATTTTAGGTTGCCATGAAAAAGTGATAGCATTACATGCTACTCATATATTAGTGAATGACTGTTTACTACAAATGCAATAAGATTTTCCAGCAAAATACAGCAAAACATAGCAAAACTACATTTAGTTTGCCAAAGCACAATGTATTATAAACATTTTAAAATAAAATACTATGTTTGCCACTTTTTATTCTCTGGAACTCCCTACCCCAACATATGTAGATGTCTGCTACTCTGTCTGCATTTAGGTGATCCCTGAAAACTCATCTATTTGGGAAGCTTAACCTCAGCTGTAACAACTGAACTTTGACTTCCCCACACAACCACTTTCTATCACTTGCCTTTCACTTTTAGATTGCAAGCTGCCACCAGCAGGGCGCTCCTAACCCTCTTGTCTGGAATTGTATTGTACCTGTACTGTCTTCTTTTACATTTTTAAGTGCTATGCAAACTGTTGAAGCTATATGAATAATAATAATAATTACAAGCATGCACTCCAGCTATGGCAGTATAGATAATTCTGGACCAAACCAATGCATTATTTTTGGCACAGCTATTTTAGCCCTCCATGGGTGCACGTGACATGTTTCCAACACAACAAGTGCACAGTTTAGAGACAGTTGTTACCCCATAACAGAAGGTGCCTGAACAAGGACCTTCATGGAATGATAACCAGGCATTCTTTTTTTTTTTTAATCAAGTAATTTTTATTAAAGTTTTACAGACAAGTAACAATACAGTGACATGTTGCTTTCAGTACAGCGTGATTAAGCACATATGAACAGAATATTGACAGCAATCAAATCACAAACACACGAGGAAAGGATATACAAATACAGATGGCGGTAGGGAAAGAACCAAGAGGTATCTTAACAACAAGTAAGGGTACAATGCTTGCACAGGTCCTAGGTCCGCCTCTCAACCTCCAGTTCAGGGTCCCTCCTACATCGGGGCATCCCACACGCTTGCACAGCTTCATCAAGGATTATTAACGCTATATGCTATCTCAAAACGACTCTACAAGGTTCATCTGCTATATGGCTACTCCTTCGTGGGGAGATAGGATACCAATTACCTACCAGAAGGATAACAAATAACTCTCACCAAACTCAACTGCCACTCGAGGAAAGGTGCACGGATCTATGTATCCATCTTGTCTATATATTATGAAATTTAGAGATGTTATCTCTATGTTGGAATATTACTCTTTCAAATGCTATCAATCGGTCAAGCTCCTTTATCCACATGCCTACCGTGGAGACCATTGAGGAGATCCAATGAAGCGCAATCACTCTACGTGCTGCAAACAGGGCCCTGGATACAGCAGTCAGAGTCACATCGTCCCATAGGTCGTCATCCAAGATACCTAGCAAGCATGTGTTCTGAGAGCAAGAGGCCTGAACCGTGAAGACTGAACTAATAACTCTAGTGACCCCGCTCCAATATCTGACCAGTTTGGGGCAGCACCACAACAGATGAATAAGGGATCCCGGTGCCGTGCCACATTTGGGGCCCTTGAATCGGTCCGTAGCCCAATTTTAAACAAAAATTCCGGAGCTCTAAAAAGTCCTATGTAGGATGGATATTTGAGTCCACCTATGAGACGAGGATAGGGATGAGAGCCCAACACTATGTAGAGCCATCTCCCAATCCTCATCCGACATGCAACCCAGCTCCTCTTCCCATCTTTCCCTGCTTGAGATTGGATATTTTATTAAAAAGCGTGGGAGCAGAGTTGCATATATCTCAGAAATCAGCCCCTTCGTATTAGTGGAGAGTACCACTGAACTTAACGATTGAAGGGGAGAGATCTGAACCTCCTTGATTCCTGGATGGGTGGACAAGGCATGTCTCAATTGTAGGTACTGATAGAAGTGGGACTTCTGTAACTGATATTGCGATTGCAGCTGTGTAAAACTTTTAAGAGAGCCAGAAGAGTATACATCTGCGAGCTTGTGAATACCCCTTTGGCACCAAGCCTCAAAACCCCTAAGTTTAAACACTTCCGGGAGGGCACAGTTTTGCCAAAGTGGGGTGTATACCGTAAATTGCGACATTCCCAATAGAGTCTTTGCCGAGACCCATGCCCTGGCAATCATCCTTGGTGTTCTATGAGGTGACTGTGCCAGACGTGGAGTCTCCAGCAGAGAGATTGGGGGTACACTCCCGTACATCGTAACCAGGCATTCTTTAAATGAGCTGCTGATTTAAATAGAAATTTATTTCTGATTTTACAATAACATGTTGAAGTTTATATAAGATTTTGGTGACTGGGTTTAGATCAACTTAAATGTGCTACTTACATGCTATTTGATGACACACATTGCAGAAATGTGGTGTTGAATTGCAGCTCTGTAGTAAGTTCTGTATTAAGTCAGAAAAGGTGGCATGTCATACTAGTATCACAAAACCATTCTATTAACTGTGCTGCTTATTTTTACAGAAAAAAAACAGCAAAGAATCCCATGCTTTATACATTAAGTAAAATAACTACACACTATAAAGGGATCATGGTAGCAGCATTTGGGAATTGCAGCAGACTGAAATATACCCTGGACACCTTGAGGCTTATGTATCAAAGTGTCAGTACTAAGAAACGGTCATCATTTCCCCACAGGCAAATATCAGATTTAAATCTGTCCTGGAAAATGACAATTGTAATCTGAAAGTTTGAATTGGATTGGTGGCTGTGGGGAAAAATTACAGTTCTTAGTAATGACATTTTGAAAGTGTAGGACCTGTTCATACACTGTTCATGTTTGCTTAGCCTGTACTTTTTAAGATGAGTTGTATCAGCTTGTGCAGTATACAGAAAACATGTTCTTATCTTTTGTTCATATTGTATTTATGTTATAGATGTCATAAATTAAGTATTTGCAGTAGAACTCCTCAGTGAGATGGTCCTAAGACATTTTAATACAGATACGTTCTCTGAGCTTAGTGCAGAACTTGATTTATCTGTACTTTAGCCGATGATTCCCTTGTGTTGTAACTGTGCCTCTAATATTTGTGCCTTGAGAACTTCAACTAGCACAGCGTACTCTGCTTTACTTTCTTTCTGGGTCATAGCAAGTATGTCATTGTCTTGAAACAAGGAAAAAAGAATGTATGCAATTTTTCATAGAAAACATTCACTCTGTTAATCATTTACACGGCTCCAGTTATGACTTACTTACAGAATGTCTTTGGGAACACATCTGCCTTTTGCTGACACTTCAATTTACCATATTCAGTGAAATTATTGCACTAGAATATCATGTGCTAATGAATACCGTATGTCAGAATCACAGAATCATAAGTTTCCTAGATATGAAGGGGCTGTTTTCCGTGGTTCAAACTTTGTGTACTTGACCTTTTGTTTTGTTTTTGGAACATTGACCTAAAAGATCATTCATATTTTATATTTATTTTCATTATGGCTGTGTCTTCTGAGATAGAAAAGTTGTATTTTAAAGGCAGAACTCTAGACAATGTGGAGGGGAAGTGGTGAGAGAGTTAGGAAATTAAACTTACGTCCTTGCTTCCAGTCATGTAACATAACTGTCTCAATGTCTCATCAAGCCACAGCTGGATTTCACTTACAAGCTCTCTAGGCAACTTTTACTGTGCCTCTGCAAAGGTAATTATTTTTTGTGGATGCCCAGTTCACAAAGTTTTATACCAAATGTGAGAATTTATAGCATTTATAGTACCTTTTAGACAGGAACCCACCCATAAAAACATCTAAAGTAGGTGCAGTTTTGAATCCCAGATCCTTTTGGTCTGTGAAAAAGGAAAAGGTGTGTGGATATTTTGATGCAAGAACCTTTCTTCTTGCAGACAAATTTATTCACCAAGAGAAAAAGGATAACTTATTTTATATTACCCAAATCTAACTGCCCTCTCTTCCTCCACATTCTAACTATACCCAGTTGAGCCCACCTCTGATCAGTAGCCAATCAAGTTTAGGAACTTTGGTCCCTATCAGGTTGAGTGGTGCTCTGGCCCTCACCTGGGAATTAATTCAGTTCTGCTTAAGCATAGAGTTTTTTTATATAGGCCCAATAAGAACTATCTACAACCCCAATTCCCAAAAAGTTGGGACGCTGTATAAAATCTGCAAAGTTGGGACGCTGCAGAGAATCCAATGATTTGCAAATCTCAAAAACCCACGTGGTATTCACAATAGAAAAAAAATACATATCCAATGTTTAAACTGAGAAGATGGGCACATGTTCACCAATCTGTGAAAAGCTGCCTCTAAAAATTGTCGCGCAATTTCAGAATAATGTTCATCAACATAAAATTGCAAAGACTTTAAATATATAATTATCTACACTACATAATATCAACAAAAGATTCCAATAATCTGGAGAAATCTCTGTGTGCAAGGGACAAGTCCGAAATGCAATATTGGATGCCCATGATCTATTGGCCATCAGATGGCACTGCATTAAAAACGAGCATGATTCTATGATTGACATCACTGCATGGGCTCAGGAACACTTAAAAAAGATAACTGTCTGTGAACACAGTTCACAGTGCCATCCAAAAATACAAAGAAGAAGCCATATCTGAACTTGATCCTGCAACACCGCTGTCTTCTCTGGGGCAAAGCTCATTTAAAATGGTCTGTCGCAAGGTGGAAAACTGTTCTGTGGTCAGAAGAATCAAAATTTGACATTCTTTTTGGAAACCATGAGCACCATATCCTCCAGCCTAAAGAGGAGAGGGACCTTCCAGCTTTTTATCAGCACCCAGTTCAAAAGCCTGCATCTTTATTTGTTTGGGGGTGCATTTGTTCATAGCTAAAGGGCTTAGCTTGCACATCTGAAAAGGCACCGTCAATGTTGTAGGATATATCCAGGTTTTAGAGCAGCATATGCTCCCATCAAGACAATGTCTTTTTCAGGGAAGGCCTTGCATATTTCAGCAGGACAATGTTAAACCACATACTGCATCTATGACAACAGCATGGTTTCATAGTAGAAGAGTCTGGGTGCTTAATTGGCCTGCCTGCAGTTCAGACCCAACATTCCTCTCCCAAAACTCCAGCAACTGGTCTCCAAAGTTCCCAGATGTTTACAGAGTGTTGTTAAAAGAAGAGGAGATGCTAAACCATGGTAAACATGGCCTTGTCCCAACTTTTTTGAGATATGTTGATAATTTCAAAACTACCTTTTATTATATGGTACATTTCTCAGTTTAAAAATGTAATATGTTTTCTATTTTCTATTGTGAATAAAATATGGGTTTATGACATTTACAAATCATTGCATTCTGTTTTTGTGTAGATTTTACAAAGCATTCCAACTTTTTTGGAATTGAGGCCATACTTGCAAGCCTGCAGGTGGATGACTTTCCCATGATGCCTCATGGAGAATAGGTAGTGCTGTGTCATACAACTGGCTTAGAAGAGAACCAGAGTGCCACCTTGCCATGCATAGGCTGCAACTTATGGACTGGGCCCCTTACTGAACTGAGAAGTACATATGAGTAGCTAAATAGGGGATATAAAGAGCATGTAGGATATGATTATTAAAAAAAAAACAAGGATACTTCAAATATTTGAAGAAAAATCTACAGAATGCTAACTCCCAAAACTTTCTTGCAGTGAGCCACAGCCCTTTGGGTCATTCCATGAATATGGGCTCGCCCCCTACTCTGTTCACCAGAACCTTTCTGCAGTATGTTGATAGAGGCTTTCCTATAAAGTTATGTAAGTCCTGTGTCTGACAATTCTACTAGAAAGTCAAAGAATCAGGAAAATGTGCTCAGTTGGGGATGTTTGACACATTAGAGGAAACGTTTTCTAAGAAAAAACATGAATGCTAACATTGCTGAGTTCTGCTGCTAAGTACAGCACTTTTGTGCAAAGTAATAGTCCTTCTTCCACAGGTGCATTAAGTGTCTCTAAATCTTTACTAACCCATCATTATTCCCTTCACATCACCACTTGTTTTGACTCTGCTCTGAAATTTTACATACCATTTAAAAAAAAAATATTTGTATCTCTGTGAGCTATCCACAGAGGCTGCTTTCCCTTCACTTTCTGTCTCTGGTTAAGAGCAGTGCATGTATATTGTGGTCACATGCACTGCTCTTCAAAGACTACAAATTCCAGGAACCATTGCATTGTAAATAATGCTCTTATGTGCTGTCTGGTAATTGCCCTGGCACTGGCAGGGATCAGAGGCTTCTTTGTGTGCCCAGAGAGCCCTTCACAATCTGAGCTATGCAGCAGAGTGTGAGCATTGTCCTCCTCTTCTCACACTGTGCAGGCAGACATTCCCCTGGCATCTGCTCTGAGTTGGACTCCTCTCACCCCAGCTGCTTCTACAACATTGATGGTTGGTCAGAGCTTACCTGCATGTGGATGGCAGCATTAGGGCCATACTAAATTAAGCAATGTGATAAAATTATGTTTATCAAAGGGGGTGCTGGTTTGCTTGTCAACTGGCTTGTATGGTGCTGTGTGGGTGGGGATTCTATGAATGGTTTTCTGGGCTTTACTATGATGGCCCTGGTCAGCATGCACTACTATAGTCCATTGTAGAAGGGTGGCTACATTTCCATATACAGTGGGACCATGTAGACTTAATGAACCCTCAGAATGAAGGTTGAAAGAGAGCAGAATATCAAAGAATTTTGGGGTCTGTGCTAAATGATGCCGCTATTAGAATGTACACAGATGATAATTGAGGAAGAAATTGAATATTATACTATTTTTTTCATTTGAGTTTAGTGATGCTTTACATTAGGTGACCATTTTTCATGTTCTTTTCTCTTGCACACTCCAGTCTAGTCCCAAACATGTCACCTTTAATTACTTAACCACTTGAAGAGCAGGGTGTTAAACCCCCTTCCAGGCCAGGCCATTTTTCAGTGATTAGCCCTGCAGTATTTTGACTGACATTTATTCCATCATACAACGCTGTACTGAAACAAATTTTATACCATTTTTTGGGGACAGATAGGGCTTTCTTTTGGTGGTATTTTATCACCACTGGGGTTTTTATTTTTTACTGTATAACAAAAAAGTACCCTAATTTTTTAAAAAAAAATCTGTTTCCCTATGAAATGTTATGAAACATTTATTATCTCCCTAATTTTTTGGTAAAACATAAAATACGGGGTCATGTCGGGTGAATAGACACCAAACATGTCAAGCCGTAAAATTGCGCCGCACCCACGAAATTGCAGAAAACGACCACACCCAAAATTGCACATAGGCGATGCATTAAAGGTTTTTACCGTTCATCAGTTTAGTGTTATCAGTAATTAATGGCCCTAAAATTATTGTTCTCACTCTGACGTTCGCGATATGTAACATGTGCGGCGTAATGGGCGCAATCGTCGTTTTCACACATAGGCACACCCAACAAATGTTTGCTTGTTTTTGTGGGGGGGCGGGGGACTTTTAAAAAAATGTTTGTGTTATTTAACTTTTTTTATTTGTCACTAATTCTTTAAGCTTCTTTATTTTTTTATGCTTTACATTTTTTAAACTTTTTTGTTTACACTTAACTTTATTGCTATCACATAGGGGGCTAAGAAACCCCCTATGTGATAGCCAATTCACATACCAGGTCCTCTTTATGGAGACATCAGGGGTCTCCAAGACCCCTAATGTTACCTAGGATCCCCAGAGAAGCTGATGAAGCAGAGATCTGCTTCACCATTTTCTCACCGGCATCTGTTGCCGGAGAGTGACACTGAATGCGGAAGTGATGTAGTATACATCGAGGACAGGAGAGAAGATCAAAGGGAGATCATGTACTGAACTCCCTTTGATCTCCAGTAACAGAGTCGCTGCACTGGGCACAGCAGATCTCAGACCGGCAGCGACAGAGACGACGGCGGCGGAATGGGGAGGGGGCGCCCACCCGCAGCTACTGCAAGCGCTCGGGCATCTCTTCAGGTGCCTGATCACTTGAATGTAAACAGCTATCGCTGGCTGTTTACATTTCGTAACAGTTTCCCCACTCATGTGCGCGCTGAGCGCCACACACAATTGGGGGCAGAGGCAGGACGTCTTAAGATGCCCTCCCGCTCCTATAAGGCTCCCCCCAAACTGTTCAGGAATGACTATGGATGGCAAGTGGTTAAATTAGAACCCTTCTATCCCCCAGGTCTCTGAAGTCTATATACTTGTGGGTGAATAAAGAAAGGAAAGCATACGCTAAGACCAAACTATATTATCCTGTATATCCTTGTATGTCCTTAAACAGGGTACTGGTGAAATGCATTTTCACATGCTCATCTTTAGCAGTAGGTTCCTGGCACTCATATTTAAACTGGAACTCCAAGACTTTCTTTTAAAAAAATGCTGACTTACAGTACTAACCTTTTATCCAGAGCTGTCCCTTCCAGTACTTCTTTTTCACCACTTCATAGCACCCGTATTTGGGGCTGACTGACAGCCAGCATCATCCAACCCACTTCCTCTTGGCCTAGACTGTCATGGACATGCCCCCTGGGTTGGTGTTAAAAAGCAGCATGGGTTCACAGTAGTCATAGACTAAGGGGCATCCCAATGTCAATATATGAGTGCCATGCAGTCCAGAAAGAAGGACCTATGCAAAGGAAGAAATGAGGGTCCTGTGACATCAGAAAAAGACTGAAGAAAAAAAGGTATGCAAAGGCGGTTTTAAGGAAACCTTAAAGGAAACCTGTGCTGAGAAAAATACAAAGCCCACTATTACTGACATTTATGTCTGAGCTGTCATTCTAATCCAATGGTCTTAATACTGCCCTAGTCATTGACCTGGAATGAGTACGTAGAGCAGGTTTCACTTCACCTTGTATTGTCAGAGACTCAAAAAGTTTTGAAACAATTGGATCAGGTGACAGCCAGGTAATTAGCATTTGGAGAAGAAAGAGAGGTCAGCAATAGTAGGCTTTATATTGCATTCTCCACAGGATTCCTAAAACCTTTTTTTTTCTCCTTAAAATTTCTATATGACAAGCTAAAGCAAACTATTGCTTTTAATAAAGATAGTCTATTAGAATTTGCATAGTTTTCAGAAAACTGGGAAAAGCAATTTCAAAGTATACATAATTTAAAATGAACAGTTGTTTTTAATGCAGATTAATAACTATGCTTGATTTAAGACATGTGGAGCACATTGCCCTTAAGCAAATAATGTTGGTTTACGAATACACACATTTTAATTTTAACTAAATATTGAATTCTCTTGATTTTATGTTTGCATGTTCTTCCATGGGATATAAATGAACAATTCATTCACCTTAGCACTTTTCTTCCCAGGGTTCATACCAATTATATTTGAAAATACTAACGAAACCTTATGTGTACACTTTTAAGAAGCTATTTGTTGACAGTCATGAATACTGCAGTATGCTGTCATTTAACTTGCATTTAAATGTGTGTCACTGGAATTGTCATCGTGACAGTAGTGCAGAGATTATTACATAATATAACTTTACCACAAGAACTGCAGAAAATAAGAAATAAGAGCATTTTAATACAGTGAAGGCCATCAGTTCTAGTGGCATTTACAGCAATAGCATTACAGTTCTAACACAGCCAATGTGTTAAGCTATAATCTTGCGACTACATGGAAATGTAACATGAAAATTGCCCAATTTATGTTATAGATCTTCACATATAAGGATTGCTATACTTGTAAACAACACAAAAGGGATTGAAAAGAAGACTTTACACAGAAATGCTATATAGGATATTTCAATTGAGAGGTACAGTTTTAAAAAAATGGTGTTGGAATCACATCACTCACCTACCTTTTAATTTGTTTGGCATTTATTTAAAGTACAGTTTCACTGCAGTGATGAATTGTTCTAGAAAGGTGACTCTTTATAGAACATCCAAAATCTTGCATGTAGCTTGCAAGAGGACACTGTAAAATGCACTACTACTGAAGTGCAAATGATCCCAGTGCAGGACACAAACTAAACTTTAAATGTGCTTTTTTGAATATATGCTTTGGAAAACACATAGATGAAAAAATTAAATTGTGTCTTATGAGTGTTCTTTTCTCCCTGTAGTACTGTTAGACATTTATTTCAATGTATTTAAATATAACTCATGTGCTGTTTCAAATGGTGTAATTTGCAGCAAAACAATCCTTCCATGGGGAGGAATGAAAACACATCTAAAGTACCTCAAACGGCCCCTTCATTAACAACACAGAATGTGAATGTATCCTAAGTTAAGCTTTGTGTTTACACCCAGCACAATTCACACAGGCATCTACCACACATATAGAAAATGTGTATGTTGATAGCATGTGATTGAGTGTTTTTTATATGCACCTGTCATGTTGGAAAAAGTGGTAATTTAGAGATGGTCCTCAGGAGCACCTAGCCTTCAACTGATGCCAAACAAAACTGAGGCATTTAAGCAATGATCATGCACATTGCAAAAAAAGTGTGTACAAATATATTTTATTTAATGCCAATAGAACAGAAACATAGGGGTCTATTCACGAAGCTGCCGAAGGATCTAGCAGTAGCTTCGGCCGATCCTTCAGCTAGCTTCGGCCCCAGGACCCCTACAGTTCAGTAGAACCAAAGGGGTGCTGTACGGGCTATTCACTATAGCCCGTACAGCTCCCGAACGTGGCCGAGCGTCTCAGTCGAGCCGAATGCAAATGCCTCGGCTGAGCCGTGCTGAAAGCGCTTCTGACAGCTGGGCGCAGCCAGCCGTGATCTTACGGCTGGCTCCGGCCACTTGCAGAGAGATCAGCGTCCTTGTTACCTGCTAACCAGGGACACTGATCTCCAGACAGCAAACACTCACGGGCGCTCCGGGAGTCTCCCTCTCCCGGCTGCCAAGGAGAGAAACACTGCTGTTTCTTTTTTTTTTTTATTCTGACACAGAGCTGTGTCAGAATAGAAAAAAAAATGTCCCATTGGAATGCATTGCTAGATTTCTATTGGCTATTTCAATTTGCAATAGCCAATAGTAAACTAGCATTGTACCCGCCCTCTGCTGCAGTTCTCCATCAGGTCCATCAGCAGAGGGTGGGTACAATGCTAGTTTACTATTGCAAATTGAAATAGCCAATAGGAATCTAGCAATGCATTCCAATGGGCAAAAATATATATTTTTTTCTATTCCGTGTTTTTTCTGTTCCGTATTCAGCTCCGTGTCAGAATAAAGAAAAAAAAAAGAAAAACCAGTGTTTCTCTCCTGAGTGGCCGGGAGCAGCAGAGCCGCCGGCCAATAGAAAACTGTTGGGCGGAGCTAGCTGTCACTGCTAGCTCAGCACAATCATTTTCTATTTACTTTTTTTTTCTTTTTTAACTATTTTTCTGTTCTGAAAAATAGTTAGCGGCATTCGACTATTCACTCACTGCTGTTCGGCATCTATAAGAATAGACCGAACAGCAGTGAGTAGCCTGCCGGAGGTTCGGCTCAGCCGATCCAGATGTTGGATCGTCTGCGTCGAACTCCTTCTGCACTTCGGGTCAGCCGAACATGCTGAGCATGTTCGGCCGACCCGAAGCCATGCAAAGCAAGCCGATGTATGGCTGATTTCAGCCGATATACGGCTGAAATCAGCCTTACCAGCCTGAAGTGAATAGCCGAACAGTGTTCAGCTCACTTCACTTCAGGTCGGTCATTCACTCGGCTGCCTACGGCAGCTTAGTGAATAGACCCTATAGTTCCTACTGATGCAAACAAGCTTCAATTTTCAGAAATTTGAACTGCAATAACTTTTTATAGGGTGATAAGGGGCACAAAATATGGACATAGCTAAATTAAATTAGAAATCATGAACAGTTGGTGGGGATTGTTTTCCTGCATTTGATATGCCTAAAAATGTAGTGTGGATGACCCATCAGAGGGTGTCGTTGGCCTGATTCATGTTAATTTTTTGTGTGTCAGGTCCTGTTAATATGCCTTTTCATTGAAGGCAAAGCAGGTCAGATGCAGAATTTTTCTGTGTTTTTTGATTAATCATGAGCATATGAACAGCCAGGCCCGGCCGACCCGACCTGAATTGCTGCTGGGCTGACCCAACCCAAATCGGAACCCGGGCCAACCAGAATCTCGGCCCTCTGCACTGACCACCCGGAGCCCACACTGATCGGTTGGAGCACTCACTGACAGCCTGGAGCCTGCACTGACCACCTGAGAACCCATACTGACCACCTGGAGCCCTTGCTGACCACCTGTAGCCTGCACTGACCACCTGGAGCCCTCACTGACCACCTGGAGGCCTTACTGACCACCTGGAGCCCACACTGACCACCTGGAGCCCACACTCACCACCTGGAGCTTTCACTGACCACCTGGAGCCCGTACTGACCACCAGGAGCTCTCACTGGCTACCTGGAGCCCAACCTGACCACCTGGAATCTGTACGGACCACCTGGAGCCTGCACTGACCAACTGGAGTCTGCACTGACCACCAGAGAGCACAGTCTGACCACCTGGAGTCTGCACTGATCACCTAGAGACTGAACAGACCACCTAGAGACTGCACTGACCACCTGGAGCCTGCACTGACCACCTGAGAGCCCCCACTGACCACCTAAGAATCCACACTAACCACCTGAGAGCCTGCACTGACCACCTGGTGTCCGCACTGACCACCTAAGAGCCTGTTCTCACCACCTGGAACCTGCACTAACCCCCTGAGAACCCACACTGGCCCCTTAAGAGCCTGAACAGCCTCCTGAGAGCCTGCACAGCCCCCTTAAACCCCACACAGCTCTCCTGAGACCCTGGAGACATCAGGCCATGAACCCAAAGCAACACAGAGTATGTAGATCCATATTACTCTGCATTGCTGTAAAATGGGATTCGTAGTCCTCTATAGCCGATGTTATTAGTCTACTGTGCTTTACAATGTTTTGCTGAGATTTGTAGTTCCCTGTAGCTGGTGCCATTCTGCATTGCTCTGTAATGCATTACTGGGATTTGTAGTCCTCTATATTTAGTGGTATTATTCTGTATTGCTGTATAATTTATAGCTGGAATTTATAGCCCTCTATAGCTGGTGGTATTCTGCATTTCTGTGTAATGCATTGCTAAGATTTGTAGTCACTCTACAGCTTGGAGTCAGTGGCAGATCTACCAGGGTCACAGCTGCAACTCCAAGCTGTAGAGAGACTACAAATCACAGCCTGGACAAGAGGAAGAGGGCCCTGGTGACTGTCGCCATTTCCATAAAAAGGCCCATCAAAATCCTCAGCATCAGGCCCGTGATGCTCTTAATCCGACCCTGCCAAGGCTCATATAGTACACAGTCAAAATAGAATATTGATCAGATATATAGTCCTGCAGCATGCCTGCCACCCCCTACTATGTATCACAGACTTTGCGGCACCTCCGGTGGGTTTGGGATGGTCATGGTGGGTATCGCCAGCTGCAGAGAAAGGAGATAAGCAAAACATTCACAAAAATCGGTAAGTAACAAGGATCTCATCACTTCCAGGTTCTGAGCTGTCATTCCCTGTCTGCTGTGTCCAGGGATTAGCTTAATCAAGCCTGATCTAATGATATCACCTGTTCAATGTCCTCTCATCCTACTTCCTGTAGTACCAATCACATTCAAACTTACAATGTGGCTTGGAAGCTGATTGGTTCCATTGAGAAACCTTTTGTGTTGCAGAGGCAGCAAATAGCACACAAGCAGTGGGTGTGTTTGGTGATTTCTCTTCTACATCAAGGATGTATTCTCATATTACCAGATCAGTGACACAATTAGAGTTGTTGGGTTGGACCACTACAGTTATGAAAATTGGATGTACTGATCAAGAAGGCTGCCCTCCTTGTATGCACTTCAAGGCTTACATGTATAATGTGATTGAATTGCGCCATCAACTAATTTTTTTTTTCAGAATAGTTAAATTTGTTTATATAACTGTATGTACTTTGTAAATGTATGGGGACTTTGACATACTATCTTTGTGTGGAAGTAAAAAAGTAATTTGTATTTTGGATTTCCTGTCCTTTATATGTGACTGTATTAACTTTTAATTGTATTTACCTGTATTTACACACAAGCACACACACCAAACATGTGTTGCCACCATCTGGTTTTCTCATCTTGAAAGGAATTTGCAAACAGATTAAAACGTTAGCTGGACAATAAAGGAAGAATGTATTTCTGCAGCCTAAGCAACATTATCAGTTTTGCAAGAAATGAATTTGAAATATGTAGGGTTTTTATTGCTAGATTTATTTACATTGGTTTCTCCTCATTTCCTGTACCCATGTCTCCTGGGCAAAAAGAAAGGAGAAGTCTCTCTAACAAATACACAAACAAAAAAAGAGCTGTTTTAATGAGAATGGAGAAAGATAAAACTTCAGTATTTTTTTTTTTTTGGTCTATATCCCTGTGGGAAGAATTCTCTTTACTACATGCCCCATAGTGACTAAATATCACGCAGGCTGTAAGTCCAACAATCTAGTAGGAACATTGTCACTGGGACAGGAGATCTCTCCTGTGGAGATACTGACAGAAGCCAAAACCTAATATATCCTTGCTTAGGCGGCTTATCTAAAAATATGGGTTTTGATATTCCACTCAAAGGTTCCTAGAAATTGCTAAATGACACATGGGAGAGAATTTCAGAAAAGGGCAGAAGCATATGAGAAGTTATGAACACAGCAGTGTGAGGAAGTGGCTAAACAGGAAACTGAAGGGGAATGACATCTGCAAACAAGCAAGAAATATTGGAAGGGTTAAATTATAAACAAATTTTATGTTTTTATGACTTAAAAGTTTTAATTGAATTATCTGAGTAATTTGCATCAGTTGGAGAAATTTACATAGAGACGTATAGAATAAAGACAAAGGAGACCAGAAGCAGAATTAACAATAGACTGGAGTGGTGTCTGCCTGTTTGGTGGATGATGACAGAGAAGAGAGTTGCAATAGTTGAGGGAGAATATGAAGATGTATTCAAGTTGTAATGAGTTTGAGAAAGGAATGGGTAGGGAATGTATTTTTAAAGGGTGACACAAAGAGGTGGTTTGAATAAGATATTTGAATCAAGTGTTACTCCCTTAGAAAAATGGCTTGGCAAACAGGTTATTTCAGTTTTGACGGGTGTTATCATTTTAAGTAGGGAAGTAAAGCAAGAGAACAGAAAAAATCTAAAGTTCTGTTTATCCATCCTAAGTATAAAGAAGTAAGGTGAAATGAAGACAGATACTGCAGACAGAAATGAAAGGAGACAGTGTGGAAAGTATGCTTGGGATTAAAAAGATAGATATGAGCATTATATGAATAGAAATATGATTAAAAACAAAATGCTGTTATACAATGGCCAATACCATGGGTAAAGAAAATGAAACAGAGAGAAGGTCCAAGAACATACCTATATGGTACATCAAACAGATAGAGGGTGAAGAACTGAATTAGCATAGGGATGGGTATACTAAGTTCTATCTGAAAAGTTCCAAAAGAACGCAGGACCTTTGCATCTAAATAGGTATGGATGAATACAAACCTAATAGTGATCAAACGTCACATGATTGCTCAAAATTGAGCTACAATGGTCTGGCAACCAGTGGTGGATATATGTTTAAAATTGGGTTTGATTGGTGTTAGAACTAATTACAATAGTTTCAGATATACTGTATTATGTATATGTATGTGTGTATGTATATATATCTATATACAGGTGAAACTCGAATAATTAGAATATCGTGCAAAAGTAATTGCAGTAAGTGCTGCAAAAGGGGCCCAAACCAAGTACCGAGTACATATGCATGCTTGTACTTTTCAGAGGTCCGATATTGTTCTATGTACAATCCTTGTTTTATTGATTGCATGTAATAATCTACTTTTTTGAGGTTGTGGATTTGGGGTTCTTGGGGTTTTCATGAGCTGTAAGCCATAATCATCACAATTATGACAAATCACGGCTTGAATTATCTTGCTTTGCATGTAATGAGTCTATCTCATATATTAGTTTCACCTTTTAAGTTGCATTAGTGAAATAAATGAACTTTGCACAATATTCTAATTATTCGAGTTTCACCTGTAGATCTATATATATAGATAGATATATATA
>NW_017306895.1:96878-104728 GCF_000935625.1 Nanorana parkeri
ATATATATATATATTTGTTTTTTTAGTATGATTATCATTATTGTTACCCCAGAATGTGAAAGGCAGTCTGTATATTCACACAGTGTCAGTCCAATTAAACTGTATTGGTTTTAGCATGATCACACATACTTGAAGATGCACAGACACACATTCACTTTAAGTGTTCCATTAATACGTCCTTCAATTAGGCTAAACCATGTCATTAGAATATACTCACTTTGAATGAAGAGGGTCTTTGTTATTGACACCTACTCAAATAGGTCAATACTAGAAAGCATTGAAGGTATCCTCTTGAGATAATAAAATAACTACACAAAAGAACACTCATGGAAATGGCATACAGTAATATATGATCGCCATTGCAAAGAATCAGCCATCATATTTTTACTATTCCTACCATTACTGAATCATGCACACAGAGGTTATCACAACTGTTTTGATTTGCTTAAGCATGTGATGAAAGACCAGCCAAAAAGAAATAAAAGAGATGAACGGAGAGTGCTTCAGTCCAGAAACAACTGTGGCATACCATTTATTTTGCATCAAAATTACTATGGGGATTTACCAAATTCAGATTTGAACAGTGTCTATATTTGGATGCCACATAGAGTCTAAGCATGAGTAAACATCAAATAAACATATAATAAATGCTGTCCTCTGTGCTACCATTCATCTTGGGTACTAATTAGCTGCACAAATTCATTTTTATCTCCATGGAATCATTAATACTTTACAAGCAGAAAAATTGGATGCTTGCATGCAGAGCTGAGCCCAATACCTCTCCACTAAAATGCTTCCCATAGGTAAGGTCACAGAGTTGAATAATTGAGAAAATCAATTTCTTTAGACCTGGAAACTCAACACAGCTAAGAAAAAAAAGTCAAGCTGCTCAATCTATTATTAACAAACCAAATGTACATGTGGGAGGGGCAATACATTACAGGTGCACATAAATGTATCATCATTTAGTTTTGTTACTCAACAGCACAATAAACCTAATCAAAAATCTGCTTCTAAAATATTTACAAAGCAGACATCTCAGTCACATACAATAACAAATATAAAATTATAAAACACAACTCTGTTCATGTGCTTCTGTAAGTAGTTGAACCACTCTGCAATAATACCAACACTGAAACATGCATATAAAAGGAAAGAGAGTAATACCGAGATGGTAGCCCAGCCCTCAAACAGCAAATCATTTTAATGGTTTAGCCTTTAGAAAATCATACTTTAGACAGCTCTAGAATATTTTTGAGTGTGTGTATGTGTGCACATTTGTATACAATGAAATGAGAATTACAAAAAGCCATATACAGTATGTTCACAAGCATTTGCAGATGCAAACTATTAAAGTCACATGTAAAGGCAGGCATGGTAAAAACAAATAAAGTTTCATTACTTGTACAGAAATGCAAACATACATGCTGTAGGGAGAATTTATCAAAACTGGAGCAGACCGATTCTGTAGCAGTTGCCCATAGCAACCAGTCAGCTCCTCTTTTCAGTTTGTTCAGTTAAGCTTTGAAGATGAAAGATAGAAGCTGATTGGTTACAATGCACAGCTGCTTCAGATTATGTCTGCACCAGTTTTATTAAATTCCCCACAGTCTTTAAATAATCTTACATTCACTTTTATCAAATGTAGTTGTAAGATGTAGTTAATGGTACACTGCAGTCAAAATTGAAATGTATGCCTTGAAGGACAAACAAGGGGTGCAGCCTACTTGATCATCATTTTAGATTTTTTTATTCAAGCGTAGCTGTAGTGCTCCAGCCGATCAATACACAAATGCATTCAAATAAAAAGCATAAATATAGAAAACTACATATAAAAAACGAAACTGCCCTAACTGCACCCCCTCAGAAAATACTCTCTAAATAAAGAAAAAAGTACATATTTTCCGCTAAACATGTCTTTGGGCAACACTGAGAGTTCCCGTTTCTGCAAATGTTCAACAATGCAATTAGTCATTGTGCTGCAAAATCACATTGGTCTAAATGATTTTTTTCACCCCTAGTTGTGGATTTCATAGAACTCAGATTCATTTATATTAAAGCAGAACTTTAGATGAACAGCTAAATACAGAGATTAAATGCAAATACAGGAGCTGTTTTAACTATCATACAATTAGCATTTCTGTCTATACAGTATTAAGATTTAAGCAGCTCTGCCTGGCAGGGCAGAACATCTGTCTTTGCTAGGGTTCAGTAATACTTAGGGCTTGTTGACACGACGTCCAGATTGTGTCCGGACCAGAACCGTGCGCTCCTGCACCCAAAATGCATCCCAGTGTATCCCTATGTGTTTTATGGGCTACAATTCTCATGTGCGCAGTCCGTTCTGGTCGGGACAGAGAAAATACTGCATGTTACATTTTGTCTGGTCCGGATATTGTCCGGAAATGTACGAACGTGTCAAAAATGCAACGAAAACGTGGCGAAAACGCACCGTACTGCAGCTAACATACTGGGAGCCCCACTCCAAACTGTAACGCGTCAAAAACACGCATAGCACCACATCTGCAGATCTGCTCCAGCTCTGGACCAACAGGCCTCAAAATTTCCACTCGCCCCCTCGCAATTGGCGAGTGAAAATTGCGTGGGGGCGAGTGGAATCTCATCGAGGTGTGCCGCCAGCGGGACCAGGCATGGGAGACTACCGCCGTGGAGATTGCTTGCTTCTGTTCTCTCTTCTCATCGGCCACTGCAGCTACAACGCGGCAGAGAAGGAGAGAACAGAAGCGAACGATTGCCGCAGCGGTAGTGTCCTATCTCTGGTCCCGCGGTGGCGCACCTCAATGACATTCAGTTCCGCTGTCTTCTGAAGCTTCCTCCGGCCACCTCAGCTGCCAGGCTGGGAGGAAGACTGCAGAGACAGTGAGACCGGCCATCCAGAAAGTTATGCAGCAGGGGGAAAAGAGGATACATGGAGGATCTTTGCACTGCCCTCCCCCCCACCACCAGGAGAAAGAAGAGGCACCTGAACACCAGCTAAGTGCACTGTAAGTCCCTTTTCTTTCTTCCTTACACTGTGCATCACAGTGACCCTGCACTGTGCCTCACACTGACCTCTGCGCTGTGCATCACTCTGACATCTGCGCTGTGCATCACTCTGACCTCTGCGCTGTGCATTACTCTGAACTCTGCGCTGTGCGTCACTCTGACCTCTGCGATGTGCATCACTCTGACCTCTGCGATGTGCGTCACTCTGGCCTCTGTGATGTGCGTCACTCTGAACACTGCGCCGTGCGCCACACTGACCTCTGCGCGGTGCATCACTCTGACCTCTGCACTATGCATCACACTGACCTCTGCGCTGTGCGTCACACTGACTTCTGTTCTGTGTGTCACTCTGACTTCTGCACTGTGCATTACATTACTGACCTCTGTACTGCTGACTTCTGTACTGTGTGTCACACCGCTGACCTGGCGGAGTTAAGGCCGGGGCAGGGTAGGGGTTAGGTAGGCAACTGGTGGCGAGCAACTTTTAAGGCCTGGCTAGTAGCTCAGGACTTGAAATTTTGAGCCCTATGGACCAGAAAATGGTGTGAACAAGCCCTTAAAGGTCTTCTCCCAATCCCCGACCCTGTGACTGGACAATGAAAAGGGAAACACCAGAATGATAAGTAGGGTTCGGCTCAATGTTAGTTTGTGTGTTCACTGAACACACGAACTATAAGGGCATTTGGCGGTCTGTTCTACCACTGAAAGCCCCACAAGGCGATGCGCCTTGTGAAGCCCTAATTGGCTAAAGGCCTGGTGCAAGACTTTGCCCACTCAGGGCACAGAGAACAGTGAGAGCCATGATTGAGCAAAGTCATGATGACTCTGCCCAATCATGACTCACCCTGTTACATCCGTAAACAGTTGGGCGGAGCTAGCTGTCACTGGAGCTAGGTGTCACTGCTAGCTCCGCCCAAATGTTTATATGCTACCGCCATCTGTCAAAATGCCATTATGCAATGGGTGTTTGTCGTGAGTGAATGGGACGGTGGTCGTCTTTTTTTTAAAATTAAGTCTATTTTTATTTTTTTTCATTTTTTATTTTGTCAAGTCATCGTCATCGTGGACAACGCTGAATGTCATGATTGACCCTGGATTCCATCGGTGGATCATTTTTTTTTTTTTTAAATAAAAGACTTGTCAAAAACATGTCTTTTGTTTTTTCCAAATAAAGGATTTTTTTCAAAAGTCTGGACTTTTTATTTACAATTTTATTTAACCCTTTAGTGAATGGGTAGTGGTACAAGTCCCCCTTACTCATTCACAAGGGGTGGCGACTTCTGGGTTATGATGGAAAAGGATTGTTGCACTCCTTACTGCAAAGTCCCGTAATCAGGGAAGGGTGCTCGGAATGACTGCGGGTGGCCCCTGCCAATTGCACACAATATGAGAAATGTCACCAGCACACGCTCTAATATGACACTTATCATATGGTGGCTTCTTGGTGCCCCTTTATTAAAGGGGTACCCTGATGTGAATAAGCCCCCCTGCCTGCAGACCCCCACAACCAACGCCCCAGGGCTTGTGGGGAAGAGGCCCTTGTCCCCATCGGCACAAGACAAGGTACTTTTCCAGGGGCGACCCTGGAAAACCACCCTCCCAGTGCTGAGGGCATGTAGCCTGGTATGGGAGGGTAGGGGGCCGCTCACTCGTCCCCCCCTTTCTGGCCCTGCCAAGCCTATGCTCGGATCAAGGGTCTGGTTGGGAATTTTATGGGGACCCTATGCCCCCCCCCCATTTTTGTGGGTGGGGTTCCTCCTTAAATTTCCTACCAGACCTTAAGGGTCTGGTATGACTTTAACCTCATTAAAAAAAAAAATTGGTCCCTCCTAACATTCCAAGCAGACCTAAAGGGTCTGGTATTGGTTGGGAGTGGAAACTGCACGCTTTAAGATTAAAAAAAAAAAAATCATTTTTTTTTCTTTAGAAATGTCATTTTTGCTGCAGCAGGTTCTATACATTGTACAGATTTGCTACTTCATGGGCAGGTTAAGGGGACCCCCCAGACATGATATTTAAAGGAATTTTTCATTTTTATTGTCACCCTTTAAGTGATGTTAAAACCACTGCTCCTTTAAAAACCGTACCCCTTGGCCAATAACTGGCATATAAGCCCTTTTTGAAGGGGACAATTGTTTTTGAAAGTCCTACCCCCATTGACTTTCATTGACCTATTGTTCGAATTCAAACTTTTTGGGTGTTCTAAAGTTCAAATTTGAACCGAACTCGGGCCTATTTGGCCCATCGCTAATGATAAGCTTATCTCACTCTGTCACTCTGTTCTCTCCTCCCATTGGCATGCTCCTTGCACTGTAGCACAGCAGCAGCACAACTGCCGGTACTTACACTGCTTGTAGTTAACACTATACTTTTAAGAATGGGTTTATGAATACAGAGCTGCAGAAAATTGTCTTTTACATCTGTCTGTATTTCAGCTTTAAAAGCCCAGGGGACAGGAAAAAGCTGTTTTACTTACCTTATTCCTGCTCACCCAGAAGTCAGCATTCACGTCTTTTCCTCCTCCACTGTGCCTGCGGACTGTTTCTTGGCATCTTCATGTACACTGCAGGGCTACCAACCTGATCACCTACAACATAACAATACATTTCATTTATTATGTACACAAAGCAATGTAGGATTCAAGTTAAACATTAAATATAAGATTTCCTATCTGACAAAAATAAAAAAACATTTTTTGCTATGAGACTTCTCAAACTTGGCTGACATATTTAGAGGTTTTGTAGTCTTAAAATCATCATTTTGATAACCCAAATCTTCCAAAAAAACAGTGCTAGCTCCAGCAGCTTTTCAGATAAATAGACTGCATAAGACCTGATCATATCCACTGTTCCTGTCATGCATTCAGTGCTTTTGAATGACTGGGACTTAAAATTAGCCTTGACATGTAAAGAACACTAGTACACATTTATTTATATGGCAAGCAGGGGCTGACTGGCAATTTTTAGCGCAGGGGGCAAGTACAACCCAGAGGCCCATGGTGCAGCAACTTCGCCTCCCTCCCGCTCTGCCTCTTCCCCGTCTGTCTGCTACTTTTGCCGTCCATGTAACGGTAGTGTGAATGGTTGGGTGATGTGAGGACTTCTAGTAAGTCCATGAAAGGGATGACTGGCTAGGGGATGGTGCTCTCCTCCACTGGATTCTCCTCCACTGGACTCCCTACACGGTTCTGGCCTTACTCCGCTCCATGTCCACTACTTAGACACTCTCGCCCATTGTAGACCGCTGCTGTCAGCTGTGAGCGGTTAGTGGGAGGTGCCGGACAGTGTCAAAGTCAGTGTTCTATAATTTTTCTCGACCCTATACATTTTCTCAACTGTGTCACTTCCAGTGGGGCCGAGTCATCCGAATCAGCTGTTTTCATGACCCCCTTTCTTCATGACATGCACACCTGGAGGGGACGCAGTAGAGAGATGTATCGGTTGAGGAAAATTAAAGCACACTGGTAGTGGAGGGATGCCTCGTCAGTGCTGTGCGCATGTACGAATGCTGCGACCCTGGTAGTTCTGCCACTAACTCCAAGCAGTAGAGGGACTACAAATCTCTGCACATTATACAACAATGTAGAATAATACCACCAGCTATAGAGGACTATAAATCTCAGAAATACATTGTACAGCATTGCAGAATGGCATTGGCTATAGAGAACTACAATTCCAAACAATACTATTATACAGCAATG
Source organism: Nanorana parkeri (assembly GCF_000935625.1). Taxonomy (NCBI): domain Eukaryota; kingdom Metazoa; phylum Chordata; class Amphibia; order Anura; family Dicroglossidae; genus Nanorana; species Nanorana parkeri. The sequence continues at coordinate 103,585 of NW_017306895.1, forward strand.
CAGAATACCATCAGCTATAGAGGACTATAAATCCAAGCAATAATGACTACCAACAGTTATAGAGAACTACAATTCCCAGCAATACCACTATACAGCAATGCAGAACAGCATCAGCTATAGAGAACTACAAATCTCAGCAATACATATTACAGCAATGCAGAATAATATGAAGCAACATACTCTGTTGCTCTGGGTTCGCCGCCCGATGTCTCCAGGGTCTCAGGAGGGCTGAGTGGGCTCCCACCAGGGGTCCAAAGAGTTTCACGGGTGCGTGTGCAGCAGAGGTGGCTCCCTAATTAGTCTCTCAGGTGGCCATTTCAGACTTTCAGGTGGTCAGTGCGGGCTCTCTGCTGGTCAGTGCGGGATCTGTGGTGGCCAGTGGGGGCTCCCTAATAATTAGTGGTGGCTCTGTGGTAGCTCCCAGGTGTGTAGTTGTGGCTCCACTGTGGCCAGTGGGGGCTCCCTGGTGGTTAGTGCGAGGCTCTGTGGTGGCCAGTGGAGGCTGGTGTAGGGTGACCATTTATCTAGAGCTGCAGCTAATGATTATTTTCAAAATCGATTAGTTAGCCGATTATTGAGTTATATTAACCAGTTAATCGGGATGAAAAAAATGGCTCCAGTGATGGACTATTAGTTTGTATTGAGATTGTAGTCCATCACAGGAGCATGCTTGGAGCGGTGGAAGAAAAAAAAAGTGTGGTGTGCAATATAGTGAAATGGAAAGTGTAAAATTATACAGCAATCAATGCAGAATGGCACCGGCTATATAGGACTACAAATCCCAGTAATACATTGTACAACGAAATGCAGAATACCTCTAGCAATAGTACATTATAGCTGGCAGTATTCTGCATTGCGCTGTATAATGTGCTATTGCTGGGATTTGTTGTAGTCCTGTATAGCTGGTGGTATTCCGCATTGCGCTGTATCATATATTATTGCTGGCATTTGTAGTCCTCTATACAGTGCAATGCAGAATACCACCAGCTATAGTGGAGTACAACAAATCCCAGCAATAGTACATTATACATACAGTGTAGAATGTATTGCTGGGATTTGTATATTTATATGTATAATGTACAGCACAATGTACCATCAGCTATAGAAGGATACAAATCCCAGCAATACATTATAGAGCACCATG
>NW_017306895.1:105176-112144 GCF_000935625.1 Nanorana parkeri
ATACCACTATACAGCAATGCAGAACAGCATCAGCTATAGAGAACTACAAATCTCAGCAATACATATTACAGCAATGCAGAATAATATGAAGCAACATACTCTGTTGCTCTGGGTTCGCCGCCCGATGTCTCCAGGGTCTCAGGAGGGCTGAGTGGGCTCCCACCAGGGGTCCAAAGAGTTTCACGGGTGCGTGTGCAGCAGAGGTGGCTCCCTAATTAGTCTCTCAGGTGGCCATTTCAGACTTTCAGGTGGTCAGTGCGGGCTCTCTGCTGGTCAGTGCGGGATCTGTGGTGGCCAGTGGGGGCTCCCTAATAATTAGTGGTGGCTCTGTGGTAGCTCCCAGGTGTGTAGTTGTGGCTCCACTGTGGCCAGTGGGGGCTCCCTGGTGGTTAGTGCGAGGCTCTGTGGTGGCCAGTGGAGGCTGGTGTAGGGTGACCATTTATCTAGAGCTGCAGCTAATGATTATTTTCAAAATCGATTAGTTAGCCGATTATTGAGTTATATTAACCAGTTAATCGGGATGAAAAAAATGGCTCCAGTGATGGACTATTAGTTTGTATTGAGATTGTAGTCCATCACAGGAGCATGCTTGGAGCGGTGGAAGAAAAAAAAAGTGTGGTGTGCAATATAGTGAAATGGAAAGTGTAAAATTATACAGCAATCAATGCAGAATGGCACCGGCTATATAGGACTACAAATCCCAGTAATACATTGTACAACGAAATGCAGAATACCTCTAGCAATAGTACATTATAGCTGGCAGTATTCTGCATTGCGCTGTATAATGTGCTATTGCTGGGATTTGTTGTAGTCCTGTATAGCTGGTGGTATTCCGCATTGCGCTGTATCATATATTATTGCTGGCATTTGTAGTCCTCTATACAGTGCAATGCAGAATACCACCAGCTATAGTGGAGTACAACAAATCCCAGCAATAGTACATTATACATACAGTGTAGAATGTATTGCTGGGATTTGTATATTTATATGTATAATGTACAGCACAATGTACCATCAGCTATAGAAGGATACAAATCCCAGCAATACATTATAGAGCACCATGTGGGGGGGGGGGGGCAGGCTTACCTGAGCAGTCTTCCAGCAACTTGCTTCTAAGATCGGGCTTCTCTGTCGGCGGCTGTCATCCCCCCACGCCTGCTTCTCCTTACTTCTCCCCACGTCCCTGTGCCGATCATGGATGTAGGCGGCCGATGAGTGTGAGGCGGGGAAGAGGTGCGGCGTGTGGATGCAGGCAGGTGGGTCTAGCAGCGGCAAGCTTTAGATGGGGAGGAGGTGCGGCGTGTGGATGCAGGTGGGTGGGTCTAGCAGCGGCAAGCATGAGGCGGGGAGGAGGTGCAGCGTGTGGATGCAGGCAGGTGGGTCTAGCAGTGGCAAGCGTGAGGCAGGGAGGAGGTGCGGCACGTGGTGTGTGTGAAGCTGTGAAAAGGGCCAACTAATCGAAAGCCAATAATCGATGATTGAAAACTTGGAGAACTTTTTCAACCATCGATTATAATCGACTTGGTCGATTAGTTGTTGCAACTCTACATTCATCCCCGATTTCTGGGGACAGTCCCCGGATTGAGGAGAACTTCCCCAGACAGGGTGTCCATGACAGCCGCTCTGTACTCGGCGGCTGTTCATTCCTCAAGGCTGACCTTGGCAGGCCCCCGCGGGCGGCCCTCTACAGTGCCTGATCCAGCCCTCCCAGATCACATATGATGCAATCCGTACAGAGCCGCATCTGTAGAGGTGCATGTGACAGAGAGGCGGCGGAGGGAGGGAGCCACTGCACCGGCGGCCGGAGGCTTCTTTTAGTGGGGGCTAGTGACAGGCCCCTTGACGGCCGCGGGCAGGGCCCCTCCTTAAAGGCAGCAGAGAGGCCCGGGGGGCAATTGCCCCCCTGCCCAGTCCGCCCCTGATGGCAAGGAACTACCAAACCACCGAAAGTGCTATAGCTGGTAACCCTTACAGCTAGCTGGAATGTATTGTGTACACACACATAAAATAGGAAAAATGGCTGTGGTTTAAGAGTTAATTATTAAATCATGTTTGAGCTTTCACTTCTATACATTGTAACTGATTTACTTATATGCTAGAATGATTGTGCATTAAAGTAGATCTAAACTTAATCACTAAGATCTTATATAAACTTTAAGATATCAGTGTAATTCCGAAAGTTATTCTCAGTCTTTTTAAAATTTGCAGCTTTAATAAAATGCTGTCTGGGTGTTCTTCCATAAAGGTGTATGTACAGACACTACCTGTTACAGGGTGAAAACTGTCTAACAGTTTGGCTCTGGCAATGTCACCCTGTCACATGCACCACATGTAGAAACTCCACGCGTCAATGTAACCACACATTGGGCTGGTATGTTCCACCATTTAGGAAGTCAATCCAGAGCACTGATGTACAGCTCATGCTGGGAAAAAGGGGGGTCAGAAGGAGGTGGCACATTCTGCAGCCCGTAGAGTCATTAATCGGCTTCACAGCAGTACAAATCACTAACAACAGACAGACAGGCAGGTTGCAAAAGAAATGTACACAAATTCCTTGTGGCTATGATGGCCAGAAGTCTGTTTGCAGGTTGGTGCTTCTGTGAATGCAGTACTTATGTCTGTGGCAGCAAAAGGGTTAGTATTATATTTTATATTATAAATTTCACCCAGTTATGGTTTAGATCTACTTAAATTACTGTTCCATATGGTAATCTCATGGCTTCACATGCCAGAGTCAATTGGAGATCTGTCTGTCTGTCTGTCTATTGTAGCTATCTATTTATCATCTCTATTCTTGAATGTACATGAAAATCTCAAACAATGCATTCAGTGTTTTGGTGCCTCTTCAGACTTTATTTATGACTTACAATTACCAATTGCTGAAAAAATAAAGTTATATAAAGGATCAATGAATATATTTCATGAATATGGAAGAGGACAAGTCCCAGGAGCCTAATAGTGAATGTACCTAAAAAACTGCTATTGTCTTACTTTTCTCAGCCTTCTTTATTGCTGGCAATGGAAGACATATTTCCTGGCTCCCTGAAAGCACCTCCTGACCCTATGATTAGACTGACTGTCTCCAGAATTCTAAATAATACTTGGAGTTAAATGATACCATTTAATAGCTAACTCAACAGCTTTGTCATGAACTATTTTAGTTGCATTTTTTCAGTCAACTAAATTGTCTAATAAATAATATATCTAATTTTAGGCTTCCTGTTTCAACAGTGGTTAACATGGCTCAATAGTCATGCAAGTGAATTTAACATGGATTATTCCACCAATGTACCAGCATATATAATGTTTCAAAAAATTACAAGATAATTACTTCTTTGGGTAATATTTATAATCAGAGAAAAAAATCTTTGGTGAATCTATTTGGGCAATATGCCATTCTCACATTCGTCTGCTATTTTCACAGTCACATTAACCCTATTATTGAAGGGTGAATGTGCACCGGGTAAATGTGCACCAGGTAAATGTGACAGTCAGTTAACAGTTGGTGAATGTCATATTTACAGTCAAAGATTTTTTTATGCATGCCCTTAATCCCCAGATATAAGTAGCACAACAACACCAGGCATTGGGGCTGGTATCTCTATGGCAAGAGGCAGTTATTGTGTATCTTCCTGTTGATTACAGCCCTCAATCTTTTCTTCATAGCAAAGGATTCCCAAAAAAGTACATACCCTTTCCAAAGAACTGGTGCGTTGCCACTGGTTTTAATTTTTGCTTAACCTCAACGTAGTGCCCAACCCCAACGAGGCCTATTGATGCTGCATCTTGTTATTTTTTTCTGGCCTTTTTTACAGGCTTTTGTTAAAAAAAAGAGTATGGGTAGCTGAACACTCTCATGGGGGACATGTACTATACTATTTTTTTTTTATTATTATGTACCCCTTACTCATTTACCTGGGCTGCTGTATATTTATTCATATTAGGCCAATGCCATAATTCCAGTTTCCCAGTGCAATGGTTTACATTGCAGCAGTGAAATTGACCTTCCATTTGAGACAAAAATATCAGTGGGTGAAGATCATGGGGTGCAGTGAGTTGTCGAATCGTAATGAACATGGATATACAACACTGGCTGACATGACTGATGTTGGATTTACATCATGGTGCATTGTTTATTTTCTTTCTTCTAATTACGTTTTGTATAGCGTGCATGTTTTTTTCACTTTTTCCGTTTTTTTGCTAATAAGTAACAAGGGATACTGTGTACCCCGTACTCATTCACATGCCCGATATCATACACTCATTTGAAGTGGTAAATATTGGGGGGAACCTTTATTCTAAAAGTGTCTTCCAGATTTCAATAAGTTCTACTCTTGCAAACCCCCATATTTATTTTGGGAAAAAAAATAAGGTGCTTTGCAATGGGGGGTGGGGGGGGGGAGCAGCCTCACCACCTCCCCTTGCAAAGTACTCTCTCCATTTTTAGGGTATAGTTCTCTTATAATTTTGAGGGCCTGGTATAGTTCAGGAGATGACTGAAAAGTAGACAACTTGAACTGATCTCAATCTTTGTGGAAATAAAGTAACATGGTGATATGGAACTTTGCAATGGTGCACTAGATACAATGCATTGTTGATGTATAGGTCATACACCAAGGAAGGAGCTAGTGAGAGAGGTTAATGTACAGGTCACAAATAGTGGAGGATCAAGATGAAAGGGGCAATATACAGGATAAGGTAGTTGAAGGATATACAGGTCATTTAGAGAGACAGGATAGAGATGAGATGTGTGTGGGGGGGGGGGGGGGGTGAACGCGTTTAAAAACAATCCCCACATTCAATTTAAATCACTAAAGTAGCATAAATCTGCTACTGAAAATCCCTTTATCAGGAGCATAACTAGAAATCCCAGGGCCCCATAGCAAAATTTTGTATGGGGCCCTGCGTTTTCTAGTTATGCCCCATTGCAGAGCCCACGCAAGATCCCACACAGCCTGGTCACACCCCTGCACACCTCTTCCCTGTCAGCTCCAATCTGCTGTCAGCTTATACCACTGCTGGTTCCCACTTTTTCCTTCCTTCTCCTCCATGGTTGCCGACGGGTCCCGCCTCTTCCTCCTCCACCGCCGCTGGGCCCACCTCCATCTCCTCTGCCACCTCCCCCTGCGCTGCCGCCGCTGGGCCACAGCCTCCTCCACCGCAGCTGCTGGCTGTCACTGACTCAGCAGCGACTGTGAGGAGGTACGCACCGTTGCACAGATCACAGACAGGTTGTCAGTGATCTGGACAGCGGCATGTTCCTCCTCACAGTCGTCAGTGAAAGCCAGCAGCCTGTGACCCAGGCAGCCCACATGGCATTAGGGGGACCCTATGGCCCCCGGGCCCCATAGCAGCCACCTGGGTTGCTATGGTGATAGTTCCACTGCTGCCCTTTATTCAAACATTTCAACACTTCATTTAAACACCTTTAGAATAAGGGGGCCCACAGAAATATGCCCCCCTAGGTGAAGGAGGAAAGAGTACATAGCTACTACCCTTGCTACTCATTTACAAAAAAAAAATATAGTACATAAAAACATCCATACCATAGAAAAAGTTGTTTATTAAATTAAATAAATAAATAGGCAAAGTCCTATCATGTAAATCCAACATCAATGACGTGGTCTAGTGATGTGGATCCATGTAAATCATGATGAGGGATGCAAGACCATGTTGACCCTTCTCCATCATGATCCACTGTACCTGATAAGTTTCACCTGTTGCTACTTCCATCACAAGTGACAGGTTCCCAGCATTATAATCTATATAGCAGTGCCAGGGAACCTAGGGGAATGTCTTTAACCCAATATAGTTAATTTCAAACAGAAGCTGGTGGGGATATGTCATTTAGAGGCAGTAGTGATACTGCTAAAAGACAGACTTATGGCTACATCAGCAAGAGGCTTGAGCAGGTGGCTGAAATAGCCAAATATGGCTAGTTTGTTCACCATTTCACCAAACTACAAACAAGCTATGTGCAAGTTGAATTCATGTTCAACCTAAACTCAGAGCTCATCCCTAATCAGATCTTTAATAAATATGCCCTTTTGTTTAAGATTACTAAACCGGTTACGAATGTGTAGCCTCCCTGCCTTCTGCAGTTGTGTCGCTAATAAATGTATTGTGTTTTATTACTGGATTGTAACCAGTCTACGCATACATTTTTTCTGTGTTCTTCAGGTCTTCTTTCCTAAGTCTGGTAGGTTGATTGATCCCACCTGTTCCTGGGAGGAGGCTCAAGCAAACAGAGTAGGAGGGTTAACTACAGGTTATGAACATTTGTCTGGCTTCCCTGAGAGGTTGATTCAGAATTATGACAAATATTTGGGAGCACCTTTCCAGAAAGTCTTCCTCCCCTGGGGTTATCCCTAGGGGGTGGCCTGTGTGAGGATCTGCTGTCAGGGCCTGGCCTCTACATGTGCTATGTGCTGAGGGCCCCAGATACTAAGCTATGGCTGGAGTGGATACCTAATGGAGGCTGGGCTAGAGAAGGAACCTTTTTGCTGGAAAGTGTCACAGAGGAGCTGGGTAAGAACTTCCATCATACACAAGGAACGGAAGCCTGTTGGTGCACAAGGACTGAGACTGCTTTTACAGGGTCATAGATTTACCTGCCTGTCCTCTGTCTATCAGTATTTTTGTCATTCTAATAGAACCTGATGTTGCTGCTACTATTTAGAATATGTGTATTCTATTTTGTGCTTTTGGTTATCCTGCATCCCCAATCCCTCTCTCCTGAGATTTTTTGTATTTAGCAATAAATTGTAAAAAGACCCTGAGACTTAAGTCTGATCATTAACAGAAATTGTTGGTGCTGCTGGATCAGGTAATTGCAGAACAGTAAGGATGGCCCAAATATACCACCAGCTAATGGGGGATATCACTACATATGCTAACACCTTTAGCAGATATCATATTATTGTTTAATGTGTAGTGAAAGTTGGTCTATTAAAATATATATATATATA
>NW_017306895.1:112366-154397 GCF_000935625.1 Nanorana parkeri
CCCCCCCCCCTCCCCCCTTCCCCTTCTTTTCCTCTCCTCTACTACACTCTAACACCTACCCCTGGACATCATCCTAATATATACTGCAAACAACCTAGGGGTACTCTTACTTCTTACCTCATGTTATTTTCATGGCATTATTGTTATTTCCAGTAAAAGGATGCCGAGGTTTTACAAAATCACAAGATATTTGTTTTATTTGTTTTAATGACGAAACTGCATGAGTTGCTTACGACATGTAGCCAGCTGGCCGCATGACTGTATACCATTGTACCGGTATATGTTTTCTCTACCACAAGTTGTTATGTATTCTACGAAATTCAATAAAGATATACATGCTTAAAAAAAAAAGGGGATAATAATAACTTTTAAAAGTGAATTCAGTTTGCCAAAGGTAAAATCTAAAATAATTGCATTTCATAATAAAAAATCCAATGATTTCTTAGGGAGAGTGCTGAAACTGTGTTTTTAAGGCATGTTAACACTTTTAGGGTTGATTCATTTAAATTAATTAAAATGAATGCTCCCCCACAAAAACAAAAAACAAAATGTAATGCTGTATGACATTAGGCTCTTCACCACTTTAAGTCCCCCTGGCTTATATACCACCTATAGTCCCACTATAAGGGGACAACTAGGTTTTACCCCCTTTTTTGGATCCTAGCCATGCATGCAGGTTAGAAATAGTCTAACAGAAAAAAACATAACAAAATTAAACAAAAAAATAATGTTGTTAATTTAACTAATAATTACTTGTAAGGTTCCATTGACTTCTAAAAATGCTTCCTTTGCCACCAAATCCCCAAAAACGAAAAAAAAAAGATTGCACAAATTTTGATTAATACCAAATATGGACTTCTAGTCAGTGATGGCACAAGAAATCCAATTAAACATTTTCAGGGAGTTTCATTTGATCCTAAAACCAAGTGTCGGGATCCTCCTCATTTCTCATGCTGAAGTTTTATTCCTTCCTTTGGGACACTGCATCAGAGGAGACCCATGAGGAGACTTTAGCTGAAAGCCGGAAGGTAAGTATTAGTTACATTAACAACAATACATGATTTTTAACTGTGTTGTGTGTTTAATTGCGTTATTTCTGACCTTGCTGACACAGTACACTGGTTAGGGGTCCAAACTACTTGATCCCCATAAGGGGCAGGTAAGAGGCACATAAGCATCCCCTCCTTGCCTGCACTCTCTTCTGGGCCCCTGGGGAGCCTAATGTGGTGCTTTAGGAGCAAAAACTCCTTTTTTGGGAAAATATTTCTCAGAGCACTCCCCCTTAATACTGAAGGATATGCAGGCTGGTATCAACATGGTGGGAGGCTGCATACTTCCTGCCCCTTACCACAGGGCTACCAATCCACTATTATAAATAGTGTAAAAATAACTGTGTAATGTCAGGCAGATAGCATAAGGGGCAATTATCTAAATTTCTAGTAAATTTGCCAGCAACACCTTTGTAAATATACTTCCTAGATTTTTATTTCTTTTATAATAAAAAATAGAAAACTTTTACCCAGCATCAGGATAGCACCCCTTTAATTTATTGTTCTGACATGGTCATGCTCACAGCACTATCTGAAAGGTAGATATATAAAAGTAGCACTTAGATTCCATAGTTAATGGAGACAAATTTTACTATGATTATATCTTAATGTATTTTACCGTAGCTTCACATTCGTTTGCTCGCCAAGCTCTTACTATAGATAGTGATTTAAAAAGTAAGATAAATATATATTTATATCTCATGAAACTGTTCTACTATGCAAAGAGTTAATGTAGAGGAACTAGAGTAATATCTCTGTAGTTGCAGATAAGATATTAATGTGCCTGACTTTTTTATGGGAGAATGTTACAGCAATGTTCCTCTTAATTTTCCATGGACGTTGACAGAATTATTAGTTTCTACACAGAAGTGGGTAGTAAAGCAGCAAAAATCTAAAATGTGATGAAAATGTGCATTCATGTTTTTATATCATATACACCTTAGCAGTTCTCCAGGATAAAATGTAGAAAACGCAGTCATTTCAGCTTGGCAGAAATGTGTAAATATATGAGTTACCATTTGATTACAGATCATAAGATAATATATTCCATCTTCTGCAGCGATAATGTTAAACATTTCAAATAAGAAATATGCGTTCCTCTTTATCGTTCTGCAGTTCACACTAGTCTTCCTGTTATAATATTAAAATTAAAGCTCATGCATCGTAAGGTGTGAGAGTCATGTTGAGCAGGCAAATGGAGTAGAATTTTACCTTCTACAACTTCTCTTGTACAAAAACAACAAATAATGTGATTTTTATCTTCTATCTTATGTTGAATTACAGAACACAGAAAATCTTACATTTAAAGCTGAACTCCAGGCAAACAGATAAATACACAGATGAAATACATATATATTTTATCTATCAAAATATTAGAAATTCCGATCATCTCATCCTGACATATTTCAAACTTATGTAGAAGGTATTATTGTTAAAGGCAGTGTTCTCTTGCATTGAAATGCATGTGTTTGAGCAGCCCTGCATACTGTACAGTATTTCACAAGAAAGGGTCATGTTTTACCTGCTTGTTTGCAAATCAAATACACCCTAATAGAGCATGCTGCATTCAAAGAAATTCAATATAATGCAAAGCAGGTCACTTGCAGCCTCTGAACTACTATCAACACTGCTTCATTTATGTCAATGGGGATCTGCTGACCTGCATTTAACGTTTGTTTCAAATGCAAGTGAAAGGGAGGAAAACAGCACTCATCTACACTAGCCCTTACACATTAGTTTCACATGGCAAAGCCCTGTCTGGCAGCACGGGGGTATCTGATTTTTCTCTGCTGCAGTTCAGTAACAATTACTGGTGTCCTCCTCAGCCCCATTGTGAAAGAAAAAGCAGCAGACTGATGAGCTCCTATCAGCATGCTCCTTGCACTCCAACACAAATGACTCGCTCCTTGTGCTGCTTCTCTTTCCTTTAATCTGAGATCTGTTGTTCAAGGGCTACAAGAGGCTGATAGCAATTCAGATTCAGGTACTTTTACCATACCTCCAAACGGTCCATCATTTCGAGCCCAATCTCTCTGTTTCACTTTCCTTCTCAGTTATTCCTCTTTTTGGTCTGATACAAACTTGAAAATGTACTGTTTAACTACAAAAAGTGCTATTTTGCACTAAAACCTATTCTATCTCTTAATATCTAATTTGCTATTTTTAAAAGCCAGTATTAAGAAAATATAATGGTGGACGTCAATTCTGGGTTTTACCGATTATTTTTAACATATTAATTCATAATGGTTCTCATAAGTGGGGGTGTGGTCCATTGCCTAAATACATTGTGCTGGAAGGTGTCCATCTTTCTCATCTCTGTAAGATGACAGGCATGTTTACACTGATTACATAAAGACAAAACACATCTAAGGGTGTAATAATGAATACAAGCTCCTTGCACCACATTTTCTGCCTTTTATTTTACTATCAGCATTTTGCCGTTGGTACCATTGGGCCTACATTTTACGGTGACTGAAATTTCGGTGCATCACTATAAATAATTATGTATTTGCTCTAATTTATGCTGAATTTTACACATATATACAAGGCACAAGTTAATGCAACTCTGTATTAATTATTACATCATTAAAGTATTTTTAAAGCAACCAGTGTAAATACCTGAATGTTGCTCAATATCAGCTTCTTGCAGTCAACTGTACAATCTATATAGTCAAGCTCAGAGAGGGGGAGGAGATAACAGCACAAGGAGCAATCAGGTGAGCTATAGTGCAAGGAAAATGAGTATAGGAGGAGAGAGCAGAGTGACCCATCAGTGATAAACCCATCCAGGCTGTGGGCCTGGAGTTCAGGTCTAATTAAATCCAAGCCTCTCTCAGTCTTTAATTTCTGAACCAGCTGCTGAAAGAACACTGTACAGTAATATCCAACTATAGATTGTTTTTTGAGTTGTTTAATTGTTTCCAAGGCCTGATGAAGGAGGCTGAGGTAGAGCCCCACAAATGCATTGGATTTAAAATCAATTTATCTTGTGAATAAACTTGTATTTGGACTCAAATATTATGTGGTTTTGCTTTTCCCAACTCATCTCTATTGAAACCCAAGGTGACCATGGAAGCTCTGTGGTGTGCAAAAGATAACATTGGATGAAGACATTATTACAAAATATGCGCATAAAGAATCTTCAGAGTTTTGGCTCCTCTTTTCCACCTTTCCAATTTTTTTATTGACATCTGTGTTTTGGAGATTTTCTAAACTCACCATAATTTGGACACACTAAAAAGACAAAAACCATTCAAAGAAGGAGAAAGAGTTAGAACTTTTAACAATTATTTTTTTTCCAAAATATGTATTTATTGCTTTCAAGTTTTACAAATCACAAAGTCATCAACAACAGAAGCAATTCTTATACTCATCACTTAACATGATATATATATATATATATACTTTATTGTCCCAGTCATAATATTCCCTCTACCTGATTACTCCCATACAACATATAGACAAGACATGTCATTAATACCTTTCTTACCTCCCACTTCTTGTGCGGGTGTCACAGGGACAGGAAGAGATGCAACAGAGACAGAAATGAAAACTTGATAGTCTTATCTGTTCTATATGCTAATCTAAAATCTAAAACTACAGTATGAAGATATGTGGTCCCTAAAGCTGCTTAAACCTGCACTTATTTTTGTTGGTTTTAGTGTAGTGTTCTGTTTTCACCAGTGGGGTGTGTTCAGTGGATATTTATGTTTTCTCATCTGTCAGACTCTTCAGAGATCACAGTGCTGTGTCAGGGATACATCATGGTTACCCTTGACTTTTGTTAGCTAGCCAATCACTGCTAAGCTTGTCATCAGTGGGTTGGATTTGGCTGTAACAAAACTCCTGAGCATGCCTGCAGCAGGGCTTTTTGTAAGTCTGTAGTCCTGCTGCTAGGTCCTAGGTATCTTCCTAGGCCTGACAGATTAGGCCCCCAGGGCCTACCATGTGCTACTGGATTCCCCTGAATATCGAAGAGGGACCTCACCCATGCTGATCTAGCTACTATTTTGGAGTCACTGGAGAACCACATGAGCCTCCACTGGTCTATCTGCCAGTGATGATCCAGATAATCCAGTAGTTTAAGGAGATATCGCTGGGGACAATGGAGTGACACCTGAATCTCCACTGGTCCATAGCTACAGTTATACCTGGTATATAGAAAACACCGGAACCTCTGTTGTAATGGAGCTACTTCTGGCTGTTGTGTGTGGGTAAAGTCTGTTTCCATGCAGGGACTGCTAGCTGAAGAGAAGATGTGCTGCAGTTGGGTAATCCAGCCCGCCCATGCCCTGTTCTGTTGTTCTTAATAAAACCTTTAACTACCTCTCGGCTAGCCGTTATAAAAAAACGGCCAGCCGGGAGCTCTCTAGAACTGAGCAGGCGTCTTTAGACGTCCGATCAGCCATGCTCACTTGCGCGCGCCGGCGGATCGCTTATAGAGCCGGCGGATTGCTTGTATGAGCTGCCAGCCCGTGTCCCCCTCCGCGGCCCCCCCTCCTGTTGTCACGCTGGTCCTGGGCTCCGCTGTGCCCGGTGCGAGCCTGGGTGCAGCATAGTGCCTCTGTCACAGGGGATCAGCGGGAGGTCGGTACACGATCTCTCTCCGGTCCCTCTCCACTGAAAAATGGCCTGGCCAGGAAGGGGGTCTAAACACCTGGCCTTCAAGTGGTTAAAAGGCATCCAAGGACTCTAGAGTGTCATCACTGCAAGAAAAGAATCCACTGTGTCAACCATGCCTGGGGACAAGGTTACCTCAAATTGGAGTCCCTCTTGTTATCCCCACGGCCCAATTGGGTGGAGGCTCTGCCATGAGAGATTTTATTAGGCTCCCATACTCCTACTTTGTGGAGGCTGGTGTATGCTATTTTGGTAGCCTGAAGAGAGAAATATCTAATGTGTTTAACAACAGGGCAGCACTAATAACAAAAACACACAAAGAATGGCTACAGCTGGGGTCTAATGTTTGTCTATAATATGCTGGAATTATTTAAAGCAAAAGACAATTTTTTTGTAGAAAACAATCAAACTATTTTAATGTATAAACGTTAAGAAAAACACTGAATAATATTATTGTTAGATTTTTTTGGAGATATCAATATTTTACCCATGAAAGATATTCCAAGGGTCCAGTACTGTTTGTATTCAGCAGTTGGTGACAGGGAATTAACATACATTAATGCACCCACATCAAACACAGTTTTAATTGCCGTTTTAAAGATCTGCTGTTGTTGCTTTTCAGAGACTCAAAGTTGATTAATGCCATCTTAATAAAAAGCTTAATAGTGCATTAAATTAAGAAAAAAAAAGTTCCTGCATTTTTATAAAACCATGCTGTAACTTGGTAGAGTGAAAATGGGAAAATATAAAACCTGCAGCAATATTTGGAAATCTGTTGTCTGATCATTGCACCGTGTTGTAAAGCTGTCTACAGAAAGCTGAACTGATGTGCAGTATTGTAGCTCTAAATTCAGCAGGGCAGGAAATGAAAAGCAATGTGATCCTGCCAATCAAGATATTGACAGCAATCAATCTTTTTTAACAGTGAAAAAATCCTAAAGGATGATCTCTCTCTTCTTTACTCTATCTGTGTCTCCATTGCACAGATTTTTCAATATTCCTTTACCATTGATACCAAAGTTCCTATTCAAAACAAATTAAACATTTTTGCTTTATGTTTAAAGATAGTCTAAGGGTTCATTCACATGACCATTCATGGATGTACAGCCATGGAGTTTGTGTTCAGCAGCAGACAGGTAGCCTGTACAAATCAATGGCAGGCTCTCACTGTCCACGGCTGACTGTGGATGTTCATATGCATTTGATCAGGGATTGATTATATGCAACTAAGGACCAATGAGTGGCTCTGAGTGAAGACTGTCTGCATCCAGGACAGCTTATCTGCCCCTAACTGCAGATAAGCTGCCATTCACCTCATGTGCAAATATATGTGAACAGCTGTGAAGCCTCAAACGTCTGAGCGACTGCAGCTAAACATAAACATGCTGTTCTGGGCAGTGTGTAGCCAGTAATGACCATACACTCAATATCTCAGAATGCCCCACCAAGGGCAATTACTTTCCTGTTGATTGCTCCCTGTCAAACATGTAGTTATGAAGTTTGTATGATTGTGTTTCTTCTGATTCTTCAGTTCCCGCCCTCAAAACAAAAACACACTGGTATGTCTAGTGGCTTTCTCACAAAATTGGACCCAGTGTGTGCATGAGTATGGCAGGGACATTTGATTGTGAAATCCTTCAGGGAGGAATGGATGTGAATGGTTCTATGCACTCTGTGAAGCTGACAATAAAATGTCAGCACTGCTGAAATGGGAAAAATAATTAAAATATTCTGTCAGAGAGACAGATTTATTTAAAGTAGATGTGCACCCTAACTGAATGTAAATTTGTTTACTAAAGCACCAAGTATCATCATAATAGCCTTTTTTTCTAATAAAATACTGCATCCTCTTTGCAACCTTTTCCTGTTTCCTGATGGTGACAACAGTGGACCATGTTTGCATAAAGTTTGTTGATACGTACACTCGCAGTCTTCAGAGTGATAACACAGAAGCATAATTGGGACACAGGGCAAGAACAATGACATCTTATTCTAAAGCTGGCCATACACCTATAGATTATTTGCAAATTTTCTATGGTCAGATGGGAAAAGTGCAACAGATTCCTCCATCTATGATGTGTGTAACTGTGTGTATGGAGGAATCTCCCACTGGGTCAAGCTTCAGTATCTTGCTAGTCGGCCACACTGGCTGTCAAAATACCTGAACAATCTGATTGGATGCAGGCATTGTTCAGGTATTTTGAGAGCCAGTGGGGCTGACTAGCAAGATACTGAAGCTTGGGCCAGCGGGAGATTCCTCCATCCGCACAGTTTAGCGCAGACGGAGGAATGTGTTGCAGTTTTTCCATCTGACCATAGAAAATCTGCAGATAATCTACAGATGTATGGCCAGCTTTAGAATTGCCTGGAAAAGGACCTTCATGGCATGATCCCTTGGTATTATTTTAATGAAAACTAATTTAAAAAATTTTGAAAATGGCTTTTAATATTAGATTAACATGTTAAAGCATATGTGAGATTTTCATGAATTGATTTATATCTAGTTTAATTTTTTTACATTCTATTCCTGTTTCTTTTGCTATAATGCAACATGTTAACCACAATAAAGACGGGGTATTTTTAGGAGGTAGAGAATACTGTATCACTTGTTTGTTTTTACTCTGCACCTTTACCAACTTCTGATTTTTCATATTTCATGCTAATTTAAATATATTAATCAGAAACAAAGATGAAACACCATGGCACTTGAAGTAAAAAAAAGTATACACACATATGTTTACTTTATAAATGAATAATTTAGCTATGCTAAAGCATGGCAAAAGGATGCTTACAACTAAGAAAGCTTGGCAACACCAAATCCTTCAGATGCTGCAATAATAACAAGTTCATTTTAAACTCTGCCAAAAACTCATGTTTTTTTAAACTTTTTTAACATTGGAAGCAATCCATTTGACAGTTTAAAGCACAGCACATAATTAAATATGACTTTCTATGTATCTATAGGTTTTACTACATTTTATATTTAGAACTTGTATTAATTTCATGGCCACAATTAATGCTGGAAAGTTTTCAGACTGATCATGTTTTTACATAAATCCTGAAAGGTGATTGCACAACGGGTTGCTGAAAATCCTAATAATGGCATAAACACAGACACCCATAAATCTCTTAAGCGCTTCATGTTGAAATCATACTGAGTTCAGCATGAAATGCATAAGAGATTCCTGTGTTCCTGTATTTATGCCACTTTTGCAACAAAAGAAGAATCTTAGCATACCAGTGTGTGATCATCCTTCAAGATTTATGTGCAACGTATTATGAACAAGCCAGATTGGCACCTGGGTAGTGCTGAGACTGAAGTGAAACACTGATTTATGTTACTTCTGAAGTTTGTTTTTACCCTTTACTGGAAATTCCAGTTTTTAAATATATGGGTAGAAAGTGGTAACGTTTTAAATTCTTCTGACCCTAATGAATGAAAATACATCTGAAGCTTAGCTGAATAAAATTAATTTTGCTAAAACATTGTGTATTAAAAAATGCCATTTTTTTGTTTCATAAAATACTGCTTTTACTGTTTTATCCTCTATTTTGCTACTGATCTCCTCCAACCTTTGTATAGCCACTTGCTGTATACATGCACTTGCTCCACTGTCTGCTGCACATCATGCTAGATTGTCTTCCTGATATTGCACAGTAATGATCCACTGTAACCGTGTGTTGGCATGGTGGTTTTATAGTTTCACTTGGGGGTGATGGTATGTGACAGGGCAAGTTAGGAGCTTAGGAAATTAGGAACATAATTGAGAGACAGTTGTTATCCTGTAACCAGGACCAGTGCAAAGATTTTTGTCTACACAGGCAAAGGTGCATTTTTCTGCCCCTTCCCACTGCATTAGCGTTGGACAAATATCACTCACTACTGTTCTGCCCATCACTGGCCAGTCTCAGGCCCATACCATGAAGCCTCTTCATAGTTCGGTCTTTCTACAAGTCTCCCCCCCCCCATGTATTGCAGGTTGCCTACAGTTCTATAATGTCATGATCTCTAAAGTCCCATTGTTAGAAATATACACTGATTTTACCCTGAATGGTCTGCCAGTTGATGTTTTTTTATCAGCTAGATGCCGCAGATTGCAGTGCAGCCTAGGCAGAGACTGACCATTTCCAGGAGAGGGATTGATATTGGCCTTTGGCTTTGCCACAGGGACTGACTCAGTGTTGGCTCCTGTGAAAAGTTACAGACTTCTATATTGTGAACTACTGCCTGTTCCTTACACCAGGGGAATTTACAGCCCCTTTCTGACTGGTCATCTGAGACTCTTTGGGGTCTGTTTATAAAACCCAATATTCATGCAGCCTTCAAATATTTTTCACCTAAATTTTGATTAGAAAATGTGTGAATCTTTAGTTAATTATCTAAACCTTAATAAATAGACCCCTTAAAGTATATCTTAAACCAGTGGTTCTCAACCTGTGCAACCTTAGAACCCATATTTGTCCTAAGTCACACCACACTGGAATGCATGGCCTTGCGGTATCACGCTTTCCGGTGCAGGCAATCGAACTGTGGGTGAGAGGTGAGTTTGGGGTACCATGCAAATGAATAGAAATGCAACGCACCTCCCACACCAGAACGCGCTATAGGTGCAACTGCAGGGTACAGTGTGTTAATCGCACAGGTCCGTCTAATCAACACACTGTACTAGTGTGAACAGGCCCTTCTTTTTTTAAGTTCCACCCAGTCTCCCTTCCTTAGAGGAAATTGAGTGGATCATCAGCCTGGGGTCCAATGTGGGCTGATCTGTTGTGGCAGAGCTCCATCCATATGTGCATTGCTTGTACAGCTCCCTGCACACCCTGTAGAGGTTCCAGGAGCCAAAATGTAATGTTGTTCTGGTCCAAGCACATCTACAGGGCATGCAAGGGACCTGTAAGCAATGTACATATAGATGGAGCTCCCTCATGGCCATACCCCCAGCCAAGCCCACCCTACTCCACCCCACCTCAAGCTAAAAGTCGATGCCAGGCATCATATTTTGAATGGCTGCTCAGCATGAGAACTGACAGTGCTACGCTAGGGGTACGCTGAGGAGCCTCTCACCTAGCTCAGTGGAAGGCATGTGGCAACCCACTGAACATGGGGTTGCGACCCATGTTTGGGTTGCCACTCATCAGTCGAAAACCATGACCTTAAACCATTTGTAGATAGAGTAGGAAAGGGTTAAAACCTGTGTTATGTATTTGTCATGTGCCTTTCTGGGGACAATTACCTTCCCTTTAGGGATGCACAATACCATTTGTTTCCAGACCAAGTACGAGTACTGGTACTTTTCTGCACATACTCACCAATACCAATTACCAATATCTTTTTATAGTGTCATGTGACAGTTTTTCTAAAACAATACAGACTAATGATTTTAGGACAGTGGTGGAGTGCCAGGGCCGGTCATACATTATACAGCAATGCAGAATAATACCATCAGTGATAGAGAATTACAAATCCCAGCAATACATTATACAGTAATACAGAGTAAAGCACAGGACAGAAACAGCAGGCAATATTTATTAAGTAGCTGTGAACTTTAGGTGCAGTTTTGCTATAAACAGGCACCATGTGGTTCCCAAGAAGGTTTCCATTAAGACTCCGACAAGCATGGGATCTAGCGCTGTTGCATCAGTTCACATAATTAGAGTGCCTGTATAATTTTTTTGTTTTCAGAGCATTTGCACAAGTATGAGCACTTGTGCAAATGCTCAGTTTCTGCACCAATACTGATACTGGTATCAGTATTGGTGCATCACTCTACACCCATAGACACAACTAGGAGTGAGAGCAAGTCTCTTCAAAGGGAAAACCCTTTCAGTTGTCACTGGAGCAAGTGACTTCATTAGAAGATTGTCTTTCTGATCATGTTCTTGCGACAAACAATTTTGTAGGCAGGGCAACAAAAAACAGGGGTTCTGACCCATCAAGACAAAAACAAAAAGTTTTTTCTTTTGATGGACTTCAACCTCATCACTGCTTTCATGCTTTCTTCAAGTCACTTGAGCAAGGGAAGATTTGCAGATCAGGATTGCCTGTTTCCCAGCTTGATCTAACACTTCTGTTTTTAATGGCTAAACACCTTGATGACAGCTCCTTTCTCTTTCTAAAAGCATCTAAACCACAGGATCCATTGGATAACCAGAGAGATGAGGCAGGGGTGACTGCTTCACTCACTATTTTAGGATTTTATTTTTTCTTTAATCTATAATCACAATCTATATGCTACGAGAAGACCCAACACACACCTTTGGGGAGATGTGGAATTAACTCCTTCATTGCTGGTGTCACAAAGGAAGTGTGATCACTGTTTGTTGGCCCAAGTTAATTTCTGCTGACCAGCCTGCAAAGACAAGGGTTTTTGATCAGTGCAACACATGACTTAATTTATGACCCAAGGTTAGTGCTTAGATCAGGTCTGTCCTTACTACTGCTGCTGATGGGCTCTCCAAGGAAGAAAAGTCACTTCTCCCTCCAGTGAAGTTTTAGCTACTCAAGCAGATCGGAACACAATGATGTTTGATTATTTGATTCTCCCTCTGACCAATGCCTGCTGATTGCATGGGAGATTTTCTATGTCTGCCTACGGAGATTTGGGCTAGCTCACTGTACATGAGGAGGAGGGGGGATTTTCTTCATCCTTCCTGGTTTTGCCTGCTATCAGGTATGGTGCATTTTCTGCCCCCCACCCCTGGTGCCCTCAGTCAGCTGCCTATGCAGCCTTATGCTTGCGCCAGCCCTGCCTATATCAAAAAGTGCCTGAACAAGGATCCCCAACTACTTTTTAAAAATAGTTGTATATTTAAATACACATCAAATTGATATGGGGATTTAGTGATTGGGCTTAGATCTACTTTTACGTTATTTAAACTTGTATTTAAACTAAACAAAGTAGAAATAATAAATATAGAACCTCATTCCACCTCACCCTAAAGGTACACATCTAGTACTAAGATGTTGAGCTCCAAATGCTGCCTTACAACAAGTTGAATGCTCTGCAAAACCTTACCTTTGTTAAAGAGACACTGTTATGAAGGGCAAAATAACATTGTCTTTGTAAAACCCACCCTCTAACCCACCAATATTTATCTCTCTAGTGACACCCCCTCCTTCCTCTATCACAGCCAACACAAACTGTTTCCTGGTATAGGAGGGTGCATGTGACCTCCTCCCATGGTGCAGTGCTCAAGCCTAGTGGCAAATATCTCGGCTCAAGCGCTGTGACATAATGGAGGGGTTGATGCTACAGTTCCCTCCAGGCTCCAACACCAGATAACACTGGGTATTCTGGGTACCAGGAGTACTAGAACACTGGAGAAGTGGGTCATGGTGGACTTTATGCAGACACTATCACTTTGCCCTGAATATTCAAAATGAGAGTGACCTTTAAGGTGAAGTTAGACTAATTCTCAGGCAGCCTGCCTTGACCTCTGCTTGACACTGACTATTCTCTTACCTGCCACCTGTTGACTGCCTCAACCTCTGCCTTATATTGACTACTCTCTTGTCTGAGGCCGTCCTTGACCCTTGCCAGCACTCTGACCTTCCCATCTCATCCCATCTTGTCTGGTCATCATTGTCCACTCTCTTTAATCCTAGACTTTATATCTTGCCTCATGAAGCAAGATATAGTTGCTAAGTCTGCTGGTGTTTTTGGGGGACCAATTTAGTGCTGCAAATGTGGCCACTACTGTACAGGCCCTAAAATTCCCCTGATTGTGACACAACTTATGAAATTCCTACTCTGGATTCTGAGGGGACCCCACTGCTGGATAGCCAAGAAATGTCCACATCATACAGAGAGTCTCAGACACCCTAAGAAATACTTCAGCTCCTCTAAACAGAAGAAGACTCAGAAATGGAGCATCATGTGACCACAGATTTAGGTGAGTAAAAATTGAAGTCATTTGTTGTAATGCCAGCGATTAGTTAGAGAAGAGAGTGGGGAGGAGGGGGCAGTGGGAGTCTATGGAAAGCATTAATACTGGCAGTGACATGATTTTACATCTTCTCTTGAATGCTTTTTAGACATGTACAATTTGTTTGGTTCTGAATTGAAATTCGTAGGACAGTTCTGTAAATTTGGACATTTTGGATGCATACGAATTTCGGAATGACAGAAATAACAAATTTAAATATTCCTGAATAATTAATAATGAAATTTGGATACATCTGAATTTTATTCAGAAGGAAACACAGAAGCAGGAGAGCTGTCATTTACAGCTATCAGGCTTCTCTCTTTGTTGACATTCTGGATCCCAAATGAAAGTAAAGTAACAAAATATTGTTACACAATCTAAAAAAAGAAAAAAGCTGAGCGCTGTGGGTTATTCTGTAACAGCTTCTTCTTCTTTACTGACAAAGAATCTGACAGCTGTCACATAATACATTAAAGCCATGGTTCTCAACTGGTGGGTCGTGACCCAAAAGTGGGTCGCGGCCCCATGTCCAGTGGGTCGCCACATGCCTTCCACTTTTCTAGGTGAGAGTATCCTTGTCCTCCCCTTAGGAGAAGCACTGTCAGTTCTCGCACCGAGCAGCCATTCAAAAATATGAAGCCCGGTGCCGAGTGTCGACTTGAGGTGGGGCTATGGCCGCGAGGGAGCTCCATCCATACGTGCATTGCTTACAGCTCATCACTTTCTGGCTCCCGGCACCTCTACGGGCACACACGGGAGCTTTACAAGCAATACACATATGGATGGAGCTCCATCACAGCTCAGCAGCCCACACTGGACCCCAGGTTGAGGATCCACTCCAATTTGCATAATGGCAACCCAAACACACCTCCTGCCCACAGTTCGATCGCCTGCACCGGAAAGCGCAGTACCGCAACAGGGAACATTGCAGTGCAACTTGGGTCGTGACTTAATGACCGAGGACAAATGTGGGTCCCGAGGTCAAACAGGTTGAGAACCACTGCATTAAAGTGTTAAACAGTCCACAGAAATATTTTAAAAAGTGTGTGGTTCCCCTGGAAACTCATACCAGACCCTTTAGGCCTGGTAGGGATTTTGAGGGGGACCCCGATGCCAAAAAAAAACAAATTTCAATAACCAAATAGCAGGCTGGCACTTCTCCTCCCACTGCCTTCTGTCAATCAGCAAAGGAGCTGACCTGAGAGAGAACCCCCACTGTTAATTGACAGAAGGCAGTGGGTGGAGCAATAGCCAGCCTTCTCTCTCAGGTCTGCTCCTCTATGATTGACATCAGGCTGTGGCAGGTGTATTAGCCAGCCTGCTATTGGCCATTTTTAATTTAAAAAAGCCAATATCAGGCTTTGTTTATTTCTGCCGACTACTCAATGTAAAGATTGCATTGGGCAGCCAGAGGCTGTTTTTTTTTTTTAAATTTCTGTCAGTCGGCGGGGTAGGGATTGACATGATGGAACTTTTTTAATTAAAGGAATTGTCAAAAACTTATGTTGTGTTTTTTGTTCAATTAAATATTTTTTTTCTAAGGCGTTGTGTATTTATTTACATTTTATTTAACTCTTTAGTGAATGAGAAGGGGTACAACTACCCCTTACTCATTTACAAGGGCGGTGGTACCCAGATGCAGATGAGCCCCCTGCACGCAGACCACCACAACCACAATGCCAGGGTTGTGGGGAAGAGGCCCTTGTCCCCATTGGCATGGGGCCCCCCTGGAAAAGCACCCCCAATGTTGAGGGCATGTGGCCTGGGACAGTGGAGGGAGGCCGGTTGCTTGTGTTGGGGTCCCCCTTAAAATTGCTACCAGACCTAAAGGGTAATTTATGAATTGCCGAGGGACCGCATGCTGTTTTTATTTTTTTTACATCAGTCCTAAACGGTCATGTATAAATTAGGGGGGCCCACATTTTCTTTTGTATGGGGTCCCCCTAACATTCCTGCCAGACTTTAAGGGTCTGGTATGAATTTTTGGGGTTACCGCATGCTGTTTATTTCTTGTTCCTGTGAAAAGTTAAAAAGAAACAAATTAAAAATGTAATGTCACTTTTCTGCAATGAATTTTTATTTGTAATTATCATTTAACTCATCCGAAATTAATGGAAATTAAGATTCAACAAATTGACTTTTAGACCCAAATACTGAAAAACAAAATAACAAAACATCCAAAATTAAACTAAATTAATTTTTTCTCAGCTTACATGTTTTGTGCTTTTGTTTTAATTCCATACATTGGTGAGTATGTTTCTAAAGGCAATTTATGCATGGGCCAATCTATGCAGCAAATGCAACATGTTCAAGAATGGCTTATGAGGGTCAGATTATGGAAGAGTCCCTTGAAGGATTATAACCATGGCTTCTCTGAGTCACAAACACATACTATTACACACAAAGAAACTTGCTGTCAGTGAGCACTGATTATAATATTTTCTATGGAAATAGAGAGACAGTCACCATGCTTAAGTTAAATATTACTGAGGAAAACACTGTGGAAGATCTAAGCAGAATGGCACAGAAAAAGCAATGTTGAAGTATGTCCTTAAATCATTGCTCGTTGTGAGATTGTATGATGGTCTTTGGCCAGCCTTAGACCATAGTGATCATGCTCTGTGGAGATACTGTTTTCATTGACTATTCATACATACATTCTCTCTGTTTATTGACAGTCAAAGCTAATGCTTTACTTTTCCACTTGGCATTCCTTAGTTAGGAAAATTATGGACTGCAAAAGTATCAGTCTGACCTTGTAGATTAGTGTGCCGACAATAAATTTGATTTTCCTACAATAAAATCCAGATGACCTCCTACATTACACATTATGGTGGTCACAAAATTATTTGTTCTTGAACCTCAAACCTATTTGAAATGACCTACTGTAGACTGATTAACCCAAATATATGTTATATGATCCATGGGGAATGATGTAATAAAAAAGTAGATTGTATTTGTAATTTGCATAGTTGATATTGCTGCTAAGCCAACATGTATAGGAGAACATTCTATGCATGGATGAATGAATTTATTTATTACACTTTTTAATACTGGTTAGGAAAAGTGCTATTGAAAATCCATTAGCCTTGTGAAAAAAATGCATACTACTTAAGTGTATTTCCTGAGACATAAAACAGAATTGTGTATTTGTCTGTGTATATTCTCAGCTATATTGTTTAACTCCTGCACCGGTAATATATTTAAACACACTCGAGAATTGTATTTGTTTATTGAATTGTATTAGTACAATGACCACATCTTTAAACACACTTCATTTGGTCCATGTAAAGACTACAGTATATTACATTAAATACATTGGCAAACTAGACAAAATAAGTCATATTAGGGGATTGTAATGAATCATTTTAGTATCAGTAACTTGAGACCACACAGTATGATAAACTTGAAAAACACATGGGCATTAATACATGAGCATTGCACAAAGCTATTCACTATTTATGAATGCAATAAAAGCTAAGAAGGGTTACATGATTCCATTATTCCACCATAAATGAAATTATTTGCATTCAAGACTGTGTCCTGTTCTCTCTCCCTTGATATTAATGTTACTTATAGACTTTACATAATGTTTGCCAGATCAGAAATAAATGTAATGTATATTGATACCTGAAAGCAGATCTTCAGGCAAACAACTAGTTATAAAGTTAAAATGAATACATGGGACACATTTAATCGGCCAAAGGACTTATAATTCTGTTCATCACATCCTGAGATTTGTACAACCCTGTCAGACAGCCCAGCCAAGTTGGTGGCCTTACTTTTTACTACAGTAGTTGAGAAAAACAACTACAAACTCCCTGCCTCCAGCCTGTGACTCAACAGTGAAGGAACAAAAGTAGACATAATCTGTTCATCTGTTTTCTGTAGTGACATGGCAGCTGATGAGAGTAATCCAATAGTGTTGTGTTTTGCTATAGCAACATGATCACCTTAGGATTTGATTAATCACTTACAACCTTCCAACTCAATTGAAGGAAAACTTTTATAAGCTGGGGAAAATTTTCAAGGTCTGTTGCTAATTTTCTTTAGATATAAGACTGGTACTGGAAGACTCTGTTCATTGTGTACAAGTGCATGTATGTGTGATATGAAATGAATGTGTATTCCTATGTAATTTTATAGTTGGATTGTGCATGTGCAATCCAGCTGCCATCCAATGGGTATAGCCAGATTTAATGCAAACCTCTGTGATCACTACAGTCATAGTTAAATAGTTACATAGTATTTGGGGTTGAATAAAGGCATATGTCCATCAAGTCCAACCCATATAGGTCCACGCATCATCTCATTCTTAGGGATACTGGTATCCCTGGATATTACGGTCCCTCAAGAAATTGTCCAAACGTTTCTTGAACAAATCTACACTCTTGGCTGAAATCACTGCCGATGGCAGTGAGTTCCAGACCTTAACCGCTCTTACTGTAAAGAACCCTCTTCGCCCATTGTGCTGGAATTTTTTCTCCACCAACTTTAGGTGGTGGCCTCTAGCCTTTGTAATGGAGTTAATCTCAAACAGTTTGTTGCCAATGTTGCCGTCACCATTGAACATCTTGTACATGAAAATCATATCTCCCCTTAATCTCCTTAATTCCAGCGTAAACATGTTTAAGGTCAGAAGCCTTGTCTCATAGCTCTGGTCCTCCATTCCAATTTTGTCATTGGTGCTGATGTGCACCATGACAACGGGGTCGTGCCCAACCCCATCCAGTAATCTGTCAATTCGTTCCGCAATGTGTCGAACACAAGCCCCCGGTAGGCAGCACACTGTTCAACGTTCACGGTTCCGATGACAGATTACCCTGTCAGTCCGCCTGATGATGGAGTCTCCCACCAGCAGGATCTGCCTCTCCTGACCCTCCATCCGGCTCCCCTCCTCGCTGGAGCAGTCACTCCCCCTCCGGATAGAGGATGCGTCCTGCTCCAGCAGAGTCCCCCCTGAACTAGTATCCCCAACATCATGCAACTTGGCAAACTTATTGGGGTGAACCAGATCAGGGCTGAAATCTCTAGCACTCTTCCCTCTACCACGCCTTCTAACAGTAACCCAGCTCCCCACCTCGGGATCCTGTTCCTCCAACCCCCCCTCCACCACAGCTTGGTGCGTTATGTCCAGACTCTTTTCCATGACTGTTATGCTCCTAAGTGTTGCCAGTTCCTTGCTTAGATCCATAATCTGGGTTTCCAAACAAGCAACTTGCTCACATCTCGCGCAAATGTATTCCCCTCAAACGCATGTTCAAGGAACGCATACATTGCGCACGAGATGCACCTGGTTGCATACCCACTCATGGAAGACATTATTTTATTTCACCCTTCTTATTTATTTACTTTTATATTATATTTATGTAAAACGAGACTACTTATTTGTAATTTATTTATCTAAGGTTTAGTGGTTCACAAGTGGCACGTTCAATAACTTGTTTGTTAAACTAAATTTAATTTATACCACCACCCTGGAATAAGTTACAACCGCCCTGGTTAAACTTCAATTGTTTAAACGCCAATTTTTTAATGCCACTTAGCTGCCAGGCACTTGGTTCCCAAGCCCCATGTGAGCAAGCTCAAAATGAGTGGTGCACTAGTTTATAATACACCTGCTCAATTAGAGACACCTGAGCTCAATTAACCCCTCCCCTAACCAGAGCACTGCAAACCTGAGGGGAAAAAGGGAACAGTTTAAAAACTGACAAAAAATTAAAAAGTGTTTTAAAAAAAAAAAACTAAAAAAGGGTCTAAAAAGGAAGGAAGGAAGCAGAGACAACAAGTATTCCAAAAATCAAGCACTCAATATATCCCAAACAGTTCAAATCCAATTTTTTAACACCACTTAGCTCCCAGGCACTTTGTTACCAAACCCTGTGTGAGCAAACTAAGTCAGTAAACTAAGAACAGAAGCAAATAGCTGATACCATAAATTGTCGGCATATACAGTATCGCCAGGGTAACCTGAGGCTCCACTAAACTTTCTCCATTTTTTTAGTGTTGGTCAATCACTGTCTTCGTACTACCAATCCACAAAATAATTCCTAATGCCTAAATGATCTATAAGAAGGCTCATGGACTCTGTGCCTATGGCTACATAAAGAGCAACTTTGGAACATGTAGGTGCTTTGAACAAAGGATTTAGGTGCATAATACCATATTTGCTAGTGTTTTTACTTTTTAACCATTTTATTAAAACACATAGGTGCACTTTTATGGAAAAAGATGAACAAATATATTGTTATGGTGTGTGTGTATGGAATATATACTGTATGTGTCAGGTATTCTAACTGTCAAAAAAAAGTAATCAATAGCCAGGGGTTAATGTGCTCAGCATCAAGTCCCATGCTAATGTACACTCCTTTGGGTGCATGTGGACATATCTGTGCATTAAAAAGTTCACATGCATGTACACAGGAACATAAATAAGAGCAAATGAAGATGTTAAAGCAAATATGGTATGTGTCCATTTACTTTTTTCCTTATCCTGAGCCGCATATACTTCACCTCCCTGCTGCTCCATTGAGCATTAGAATCCAAATGAAATAAAGGGTATACATAACCGTGTGAGTCACTAGATTTAACAGAAGTGGACCAATCAGCAGTGTCACAGAGGGAATCTTCAGCCTTGTATTTGTCTCTAGTGAGTCATAGCTAACACAGGACTTTGCTCTGCTCTTGGTGGCTAAACAGGGTGGCAGGGGAATATAAGAAAGGTAAGTACATGCATCTGTGAAGGTTTGAATTAAAGTGAACCTGTATTTTGCCCAGCATTGGCAAAGCACAGATTCACTTTAAACTATGAATACTTATCTACAGCCTGATAGGAATATAGATCCACACCAACCTATTAGACATATACCAATGAACAGCAAAGCGTTAAGTATAAAAAAAAAACCTGATTATACACTTATGTACATTCTGCATATATAGATATATGCATCTGAAGCTATAAATTAACAGAGGTACTTAAAATATAACAACTTACCTATTGGGATCTTGTTGGTGTTTGAAATGATAAACCATGTGAATTAGATGCTGAGGTGTTTTTCAGTCAATATTTCATTTCTTCTCAATTAGTACTGTGCAGTGTACCATTCTGATGCTCAATTCACCCCTTTGGTTCTTGTTCCTCCCTGTGGGGATTTCCCAGCTGTTTTTGATCTCCCATCGTAACTGAAAATAAACCTGTTCTCTCCCGTAATTGACAGTGAATAAAATCATTTAATGTCTGTCATGAGACAGATGTGCAACACTCCTGGCATATGTAAAAGTGTCCTACTGGGGTGAAATGTGATCTAATTTTTACACCAAACTGTTTTACAGTTCTGTTTTCATTCCTAAATTAAACACATGTATTCTTGTGTTGGGATGTTCAGTCTGGAACTGTTTTGAAGAAAACAATGAAATATGTTTAGTTTGATGGTATTAATTCTGTGTATGTCTTAATCTTAATATAATCACATAAAATACAGGCAGGTGAACCAATCATTGTAATTTAAAATACATGTACCCAGAAGATGCACCTGAATGTTTGGGGATGGTACATTTAATGCTTTATAAATATGCCCCTTAAAAAGTCAAACCTTCTTTTTAGTTTTGGTTAAAGTGGGGAAGTATTTTTACTGGGAATCCATTGGGAACATTTCTTAACTACCTGTCCTGGTGACTATGCTGTCACCAGGAAAGTAAGTGAAAGGAAATTTCCAAAAGGGTCAGACGGTGGAATTCAAAAAGGAGTGTCATTGGGACACAAAGGGAAAGTGCCTCAGGGTTACAAGGATACTGTCTTTATTTGCACCAAATTCATGTACAAGGCTGCATAACATTCATTAATTTGGTGCAAACCTATTAAACTCACATTGACTTGAGATACAAACTTTAGGACAGATATATGTACACTGATAAAGTGCATAGATGTGTTGCATCACTATCCAAAGTGTCACATATGTGTCTGAGACAGATTTCAGTTGGATGGAGACTAAAGTAAATGGATGTGTCTCCATTGTGTCCAAAGTGTTGCATATGTGTTTGAGACAGATTTTCATGTGGCTCCTCAGTTTGCTTCTCAAGGGATATCACCGGAAGTTTGTGTTGCATACTCTAACAGACATATACAATATAAACGTGTGACAGACTAGTTATGCCAAAAAGTACTAGGTCTTACTTTGCATCACTTTTCTTATTACCAACCTGTCAGAGTTTATTTATTGAATATGTCCCAAGCACAGCACCAGAATGAAAGATTGTGCAAATAAGAAATAATTAAATTTCATGCATTTAAAAAAGTGCAGCATGATTCTTAATTTGGTGCACACATTTCTTAGGCTGTATCAACTCCAAAATTCTGGTATAAACATGATATTTAATTTCCCTGAGAGACTGAAAACAAAACATTTTATTTTTTACCAGAGTATGGGAGATTTTTCTTTTTTATTCTTTATTGGCAATAACATAGTTACTGAAGCAGTAAATGAGGGTTAATTTGCCTAATGAGGACCAATAATATTAGTAGTAATAAAAATAATAATCATTTTTATTATAATTTAGAGATTCTAACTCTTAAAAAATGAAAAAAACATGGCTGTGGAGTTGCTGATCTCCTTCCAAAAAAAGAAAAAAATGTCAGCCTTTACATTTTCTTTAATGTAAGGGTGGAAAAATTGTAATCTTAAGCATACATTGGGCTGATTTGTTAAAGATATCTGCCTGCTGATTTCTACAAACCAGTATTTTTCGATGTGCAAGAGATGCTTGTGTAGATGGACACAGATAGGACAGCATTCATACATCAATTTACAAATATGGTTTGCTATGTGTTCAAACATATGCCAGGTGTACCTATAATCACTAAGTTCTATTGCTTTCACATTGTTCTGCATATGACTGTAATTATGAAGTGAACTCAGTCTTCTCACTTTTCACTTCTGTAAATCGGATTCAGTCTGACTTCATCAGAAATCTTGGTTAACTTTCATAGATCCCAGGAAGCCATTTGTCATCACTTCCATTAGGGATTTCATGTTTTTGCCCAATCCACGCATCTCCTCTACCTCACAATTTGTCTGCGAGGTCCCACACTATGCAGACAGAGAGAGGGGGAAGGACCTAGCACCAACTTTTTAGCAAAAAATAGAATTTGGATATTAGAGCAGCCCAGACTTTGTGTCTCCTGGAACACAGCTTTGAGCCTGCAGCGGAAAAGATGTATATTTTAATTTAATTTTACAGGCATACATTTTTTCACATAACTAAGTTACACTTTGAAGCTAACTGGAGCTATGCAAACTATCCATAGCACAGCTACAGGTTAAATTACAGATCATTTTATCTTGTCTACTGTATAATCAACCAGGTTATGATGAGGTGAAATAAATCCAAAAAGCCCTCTCTAAGAATACAGTGGAATACAGGAATACAGCATATCCCTCATAAATAAGAAGGTATATACATTGTATAACTTTGATTAAAATGTGAAAAACAAAAAATGTTGAGGCCATGGAAACCAAGGAAATTTTAATATGAAAAAGGGCAACAAGCAGGGTTGCTGTATGGTGAATATGGTAAGTGGTCTAATGTATCGCGCTACTAGTTCACTTTGTAAAATAATTATTAGTAAAGTATGAATTAGTATCAATATGTTTAGTAAATAAATATAAGAATGCGTAAACTTTTAAAAACAGAGGGATTATAACTGATATACTGGCATCTGGCATTGTAAAAATAAAGATCTACTACATCAGAAGGGAGCTCATGTTGTGCTGGTTAGGGGTACAAAGTAGCAAACTAACTCCAGCCAAAACTTTTTTAGTCTTGGATAAAATAGGGAAGAGCTAAAACCTCCGTCAAATTTTTATCTAATTGCTTCTTGTCTATTTGTCAGGTTGCAGACAGAAAAGGAAGTAAGATAAATATCCTGACTTCCAGTGTTTTGAGTGAGGAATGTTTAAAATCTCTGTCAGGACTTAAGTAAAAAAGTAAAGTAGTCATTCCAAGCAATCATGTTGTTATACAAATAAAATACAAATAGAAATTAAAAACTAAAGCAAGACATACAAAAGCAAGACAAATTCACCTATCCTGCTCGCACATCTCTGAAAACCAATGCATGCTGAGAACTTTTCTTCTTTTTTCTGAAAGCTGCTGGGAAACCAACACTTCTGGGAGTGTTGACCTCATTCGTCTGCACCAGCTCTCACTGGTTCCTCCTTCTGACCATCACCCATTACATGATACAGTAGTAATGTGTAGGTAAGAAGGAGGAACCAGTGAGAGCTGTGAGGGACAAAGGACATCAACATTCCTGAAAGTGTTGGTTTGAATGTGGACTTCAGAAGAAGAGTACTCAGAATTACAGAGTCATTCAATGTGGACAACAGGAAAGTTGGTTAGGTCCTGACTTCTTACAGGAATGCAGTGTAAGATTTTGTATAGTAAGGGTTGATTTGAGGCAATTTTTGATAAACCGTATAGTACCAGAATTATATATCATTCTGTGTCAGCTAAATTTTTCTCTCCAGGTGCTGTTGAACTACATTTCTCATCAAGCTTTCCATTTTATTTCTATAAGGTAATAGAGCGCCACAAATTGAGAGAGGCATACATTTTGTACTGTTCCATTATGCGTTTGATATTGTCACACATTTATTGCTGTGTATTTCTGGATCCTTGGCAATAACTTGATTTATTGTTAAGCATCCCCATAAACAGTAAATAAAGAAAAATTAAAATCTTGGCCATGATATATTATCTGTGTTTGCTATTCTGCAGATGTTCAAGAACTCTTGTGTATTGGCTGTGTTTTAGTGCATTGAAGCATGAACATAATAAAATGCAGTCACTGTAATGCTCAACTGATTTAATGACTTTAGGGTAAATTATTTTTACATTCTAGCAATAAGATGTAGACACAGAATCATTGAACATACATGAACCTAGTTTGAATAGCAAATCTAATTTGAATAAGCATAATAAAAAAGACAATCTTTCTCACAAGTAACATTTTTCTCCTACAGCCATTGGAAGCAGACATGATGTTTCCAGGACTCATATTTTAAACAAAGGTTTAAATCAAAATTCATTGTTTTTATCATGTTTTTGGTGATAATCATATCATACTATTTTTCTGGAACATTAAGCCCATCTTGCTCTGTGTGAGTCTCATGTCATTTTACCAGTGTTGAATAGTTTAAAAAAATAAATAAACTGAATTATTATTCTGCATTGCATACAAGTGCCACATATAAGTAGTATATCATTATGCTAACTGCCTTTCATAAATACCTGTTTATTTCCAGATACGTGATTTTTTTTTTCTCTGAAAAATTCTAGCAAAGACTGCATGAGGACTTTGTTAAACAAAAAAATAGTAATCACTGAATAGCATGAGACTGCCATTATGTTATGTACTGCTGTATTTGCAAAATCCCCGAACTGATTCATTTAAATTGGAGATAATTAGAAGGAAAGTGGAGCTGTTGCCAATAACAAGTTAGGTGACACCTTTTATTTCATGTAAATGATCATCCTGCTCTCAGTATTCCCTGACCTGGTTCGGCTGACTACCCGCTTTGGCATCTGACCTCTGGCTTTGAAAATTGACGACGTCCTGGACTTCTCCTCCTAAAATTTTTTTAAACCTGCACTTTAAGTTTCTGTCTGGTTTCTGTGTTCCCTAACACTGTGTTGGTTGTGTTGGTACTGAAACAAGACAAAAGTATTTTGAGTAGATCCCCTAATAATAACAAATAACATAACAAAATGTTCCATAATTATAGGACTTATTTGCTCCAGGTCAGTTAGACTTAGCATTTCAATCCCTGGTTCGAGCTAATAAGTGGGTCATTTCTTGTCCTCTGGGGATAGGATGTCCATTCAGGAATTATAAGCACTGACAGACCCTCTTCTATCAGTATGGCAGGCAACACAACTCGGACACTATTTGGCTTCCTTACCCAGACCTCAAGAATTTTATGGGATTCCCACAACTTTTGAAAGGCTTTGCTTGGACTCATCTCCAATGAGAAATGCGTTTGCTCTTTCATACAACCTGGTGAGTCAACCTGCCTCATATTATGTTCCAGGGTACCTTAGTAGTGAATAATCACTATTATTTAGAGTTTAAAGAGTGGGAGTTCCATTTCATGGACCCCTCTTAAATGTGTTGCATTAAACTGTTGTATTTAAGAAACACAGTATGGAGTCAGCCCATCTAACAGGTGAATGATATTAGTGAATAACTGCCAGGCATAAGACAACTCGGTCCGTGATGGATTTCAAAATCCGGGGATCAATTTGTTCACCACTTTTACAGAGCATTTTCTATATTGTTGGTCTCACGTATGTAAAAGTTATTTTAGGAACAGTTTTGGGGCATTAGGGAGCACTCCAATATTGTAACACTTATTAAAGTGAATAGACTAGAGCATGAATGCTTGTATGTTATTCTGAATTAATAGTTGACAAACTATGTTAATATAATCTCAATGGTATTGATATTCTAATCTTGTTGTTTAATTAACAAATAAATAATTAAGTTAATTAAGAAGGCTTTAAGCTGATATTAACAATACATAGACACATTTTCTTTGTGGATTTGCCTTCCTCAGCTTTGTTTTCAATAAAGAAGAAATAGAATATCAAAATGGGAATTATCTAATAAAATCCATTACACAACCACCCATATGTTTAGCTGCACAGCATGTGTATTTTAACATTACTGTCCTATTAGCAGCAAATTTTCAATTTTGGTCTACCAGTAAATGATCATTACACATGCTTTTAAATATTTCCATATGTAGATTGCAGTATTGTTTTTTCAATTATTTAATGTGCTGTATCTTCAGTAGTAAAAATATACATAATACAGGAAAGTGTTGCACATTATTTATTTATGTCATCTGACTAGGCCCAGTCAACTTTAGCAAAAAAAAAAAAAGATAGCAAAACACAGAGCAGGCACCGCCTCCTAGTCCAGTATTTTTATTGACCAAATGATGAAATAAAAGAGTAAAAAGATTCTTCTTGCTATTCCTAAAGGAAACCAGCCATATCTATAGTAGAGTCTGATGATCCAATAATGCTGTATAGTGGTAGGTGCAACTCAACATACTGCAATAGGTGCAGGTGGCACCTGCTCTGTGTTTTGTTTGCATGTTGTCAAGATTCCAATGACTCTCTGGTTGAGAGGGCAGACCCATGGTTCCTAGCATTTGCGCAATGAGCACCAGTCCCATTGGTTTGCGCTAGTTTGAATCTTGCCTATTTTCCTGAAAACAGAAAAAAAGGGTTAGTGGAAAGAAATAAAGCTTTTAAGAGTTAGTTGAAACAATACAACCATAATATCTTTAGCAATTTCAACAAATAAATGAATGCTTTATTATGTGAAAAATTATGTAAACAATGAAATATTTTCCAGAGGAGCACTACGCCATAATTTGTTGCTAAACATAGTTTGTTTGCATCCTTTGGTACAATTACTGCAGTTAGTTAATCTGATTCCACAAAACAGAAGTGCATGGCATTGACAAGACAAAATTCTAGAATATGTGCTGAGATCCTTAAGTTGCTGCTTGCCATGAAGTATGCAAGACACCTGTCTGAGCATCCAGACTTCTCTAACACTTTGGTTTGAATATGATGGTATAATGTCAATTGGGTCCTGTGGATAGGGTATTGGGCAGTTTACTGCCAAGAGTATTGCAGAAATTCCAGGGTATTTTGAGCCTAGAGAAGCCTAAGGTAGGCCTAAAATGTAGTGTTGATCTGGTTATCCCTTTGCATTGCCATTTTGCTTGCATAGCCAGCCATCTATAATCTATATTGGGTATCCTGGGGTTAATAGACACTTCCTAACTTATAGGATATCACACAGCAAGTTATTTTTGGGTTCCAGCTTTGCCCCTTATATAGTAGATATGTTTTTTTGTTTTATACAATAGCTGGTTGACCTGAAGAGATGCCAGGGAAAAACATGAATGCAATTAAATGTATCTGCACAATGAGCTCATAACATCTATTTTAAATTAGAACATTAACCTACATTTTTCTTTAATTTGCTGCACAACAGAACTCCATAACATCAACAGCACTAGAAGGCAATCAATCTCTGCTGTAGTATATGTGTGCTGACAAATATATGCTGATCACTGAATCACAGACTGTACACCAAACAATCTTGAAAAAGTGCCTTGTGCTGTAGTTGTTATCAACTGGTGAACATCAACAGGGTTAACCAAAACATACTGCAACAAAATGTGTCCAAAACTAAGAACTTCAAGAAGTACTTTGTGTAAAAATAGGTCTATTATTTTCTCATCAAAAAAGCAGCATCACAGCATAAAATTGGAAAAAATGGTCAGATTTCCAAATTTGAAGCTGTACTGCTGCTTTTTTAATAAGATAAAGATAGCTGTTTTTACACAAAGTACTTTTTTGAAGTGTTTGGTGCAGGACACGTTTTGCTGCAAAAAAATATGCTGACTGAAGGAGACCACTGATGGCTCATGACTGTGTTTTTGCTTTTTCTTTGTTTGATTAACAGACGAAGGGGCTATTTTGACCACCAGGAGATTTTGGATCTAAAAAGTGGATAAACAGAATTATAAATTCTTTGTGTGGTCCAATAGTTCCTATGTATGTATTTTAGCTGTGCATTTAGTTGCTTGCCTAGGGTTTATTTGAATGTTTGCTCAATTGACAGTAAACTCAAACTGTCTCATTGATATATTTTAAAGTGGATTTGCTTACTTTCCCACTGTGGCCGGTTACCATTAATATGGGTTTTTTCAGTCACATTAAAAGCCATAGTCTAAATGTAGAGTGCTCACATTTGGGGGCATATTTATAAAGTTGTAAATGTGACTATCACCAAAGGTTTAAAACCTGTAATGAATACTTCCTATATAGTTTTGCAATAATACTGTATCCAATAAGCTCCGGTGCCATAACTACCACCATATAATCTTGCCACCAATCCATGGGGTGTATGTTTTCAATTCATGAATCAACTGCCACTTGTTTAAGACTTCCCTCTTTTGTTGCAACCCCTCCAATTGGAATTTACTTGTCTATGGCCATAAAGTTTATTCAGTGGGATCTTTGTTATGTTTAGTGGAAATATGCAGACTGACAAAGGCACTGACTGCAAGATCGCAAACCTTTTAAGAGGGAAGTATCTAAGTATAAAACAAAGTAGATTCATGAATTGAAAAAAATGCACCCCCCACTTGATTAAATGTTGAATAAGATATCAATTGAACATTAATTAAAAAAAATCTCTCTTTCAGAAGGTTTATGTTTATTAACAACAAACAAGTTAAGACCATTTAGCATTGAGTCTCCATCCACTGGACCGAGAAGGGGAAGGGTCAAGACTGGTCGGCAAGCCCCAACTATGAAGCAGCTTCAAACCTTTCTTAGGAGACAGGAGGACCTGAAGAGAGTTCTTGTGATGAACCAGAGGTTTAGTAGGAAAGCCCCAGCAATAGTAAATATGATGCTCACATAGGACTTTTGTCAGTACAGTAAAACACCTTATGAGCCTGGGCCTGTCTACAAAAAATGAGATAGAACAGTGCAGATTGACCAAAAATCAAAAAATATGCCAAGAGTCTCTCCTTGAGGAGGAAATAATGAATCCAAACCAATATGTTCCAGGGAACAGTGTTAGGAAGTCTTTTGGATTTAGGAAGTTGTTGCACCCTATCAATGAGGAAGTCAGCACAGGACTGTAGAGGTAGCAACTAATAATTGAATGAGAAATTGATGAAGTTCAGCTGGTCACAAAAAACTTGGGGACACCTCCAAGCTTAAAATTATTCCTGCGGGATCTGTCTTCTAGATCAGTTAGTTTCACTTTAATAAATTTAAGATCATCTTGTTGTTCCATATGGGAGTCCACCAAGCCATTATGCACCAATGTGAATTCCTCCATTTTCCTTTCCAAGTTCCCCTTCATGTTTACTCAATAGATCAATTTGGGACTGAACATGAGAGGAAAGTTGGGCCAATCCTGTTAAGTAGATTTCAAAGAAATAAATAAATGAAGAACCCTTAGGGGCAGGAGATGCAGAAGGAGACAATAAGCCCAGCCTTTTTAGGAATAATTCATCCTGTGATGATAGAGAAAGCACTTACATCTCTTCCAGATCCTCTCCTGAAGGGGAAGACACTGAGCAGTTGTGCCTGCTCATGAAGTCACTGCCATCATAGGCCTTCCGCTTCTCTATCACCATGAAGAACTTTGCCAGTTTACAGGGTTTTGTCTTCCCAGGCCAACTTTTGGACATGGTGCAGGTAAGTATTGCAATATGAGATGGCCAGAGAAGTGGAGGAGCCAAGCTGCATGTCACTTTGTGGCACTAGGAAGAATGGTAGCCGGAGCCGATATCACATATGTCTGTACAGCAGCAGGCCCAGGCCATATCCCATGTTTATCATATAATGATAATGTGTTATGTTGTAAATTGTGTGAGAGTAGGATAACAATGTAATGTTGCATTAGAGTTTTATTTTACATGTAGACTTGCATTATGGGGGAAATATGGGAGGAGTTAATTCCAAATTTAATGGAAGCTGTAGCATTACTACTCTTGCCCCCAATGACAGCGATTGTATAAATTACCATGTGGTGTTTCCACTTGAGATAGTTCTACCAATATATTTTATGCTTCAAAGTAAAATCTGAATTTTGTTATAATACATACTTTGTTTTTGTTTACCAATGCTGCATATCCAGTCCGGTGATAAGCATTACTATTTGTACAATTTAATAAAATGTAAAGCAGAGCTGCAGAAAGCATTCAATAATCATGTGGGTTTAGAGCTAGAATGGCAGACTTACTGTAGCAAATGTGAATTTAATACGGTTATTATAATATAGTGCTCGTTGCATAGAAAATAAAAGTGGTTTCAGGTGGAACAAACGAACAACCTTGAAATTACAATGCATTTACAATCCAAGAATTGTAAAATGATATTTTATTGTTTACCGTGTTGAGCAGGTAGAGAAAATTATTTAGCTTCACATTCCTTATTGGCTTGTTAAGCATCTGTTGTTGTTTTCTGCAGTAAATTGGTATTCTTGGTCAATTCTAGTATTTCTTTATGGTTTGTTTGCATACAGTTATTCAAATAATTCTGAAGAATATGTCTCTAAATTTTTTTATTAAGTCCTGGAAGAACAAAACTATTTATTTCATTATGTATGCATGGGGAAGAGACCCAATAAAAAAACGTGCAAACTAGACTCATGTGCTATAGTGAGTCATGAATTTAATATTTCAGAACAAATTCATTGTAATTCATAGGAAAATAATTGTCTTGTAAGTTATTTCTAACCCAGTTAAAAAATAGCTCTGTCCTTCCCTTATTGCAAAAGTATTCAGTGGATTCCTGAACAAGGAATGCAAAAATGTATTTTAGACATGTAAAGAGGAGCATATATATAGATATATATCTATATCTATATCTACCTATAGATATAGTTATGTGTAAAACAAGCTTAATGTAAACATTATTATTATTGAGTGTCAGTATGTTAAAAACCTTAGGTTTTGTGTATGTTTTATAAATATACTGTATACAGTAAGCACA
Organism: Nanorana parkeri; assembly: GCF_000935625.1. Taxonomy (NCBI): domain Eukaryota; kingdom Metazoa; phylum Chordata; class Amphibia; order Anura; family Dicroglossidae; genus Nanorana; species Nanorana parkeri. Next base: position 143,563 of record NW_017306895.1, read on the forward strand.
TACATGGTTGTACCTTGTGGTTCCTCTTACTATATTTTAAGTCTAACAGACAGAGGCTAATTGATAGCAAAAAACTGACTCCCTGTATTCGTTATATTTATATATTATATACATTACATATGCAAAATACATAATGCTCCAGATAGCCAGAGACCAGTGTTTTGGTATTGCTGACATTACTTAATTACTTATTGGTAAATGTGCTGTGTGTGTGTTTTTTTTTTTAAAGGAAACAGAAGAAAACTGGAAAATAGTTCAAATTGTGTGGTGTAATCTGCAGAATAAACTCCACTGTAAATGGTTTAGAGAACAATACAGATAAGAACACAAAAAAGCGCCAGAGAGGACTGCTCAACCAGTACAAACCAATATACGCACAAGTATAGTAAGAATCAAAGTCTGTTAAAAATTGATGAAAAAAGCATGTTTATAAAAAAAGTCTGCAGGATGCTGCCCCAAACCAGCCAGGGAGACTGCAAAATCTAGGGAAAAAACACAAACAAGGGGCGCCTTTCCTGGTGCAGACAAATTTATTAGGATCAGGATCAGAGGTAAATATAAAACATACTCACAAAATGCATGATTGAGGTATAAGAAGTATAAAAAGTAAGTCCATGGACCCAAGGAAAAGTCTGTGAAAGCTGCACAGCCGTGTCTATGTGTCAGCAGAGGAGACTGTGTGATGTGTGATGAATGTATCATAGATAGGGGATATGTATATTCAATCTGGCCCTAATTGTAACTTTTCATATTATCAAATATTCCTTGCTTTATAGAGCAGTTCCATCAGCTTAAACTGTTCTGTTATGGCTTGCACAGCCTCTATTAGCTGATTATGAACTGTTTACATCTGTCATGGTATCCGTTATAAATTGCTCTTTGTAAACAGTCCACCTTCCTCTCATAGTGCTCACTGTACAGCTGACTTGCTGCACAATCGATATGTTACATGGCAGAACATGGTCCGGTTTTCTGTCCCGTGGATTGGACGTTAACATTGGCCACTCCCTCCAGGCGAGCCCACGTACAGCCTCCTCGTGATTGGTCCAGCGCCATGACGGGCTGTTCCGTCAGTCACAGGACAGGGCTCCATGTCTATAGCCATGGACGTCACTTTACACACATTCCCAGCACCTGCGGTCTGAACCGACATGGCTCCCGCACACTTGCCGATTGGCCAGTCACCTCTTTATTTAGCATATGGGACGGAGGAGGTCTGTATCTGATGAAGGGGGCGTGACCCCGGAAACGCGTCATCATACAGCACACAGTCTCCTGCTGACACATAGACACGGCTGTGCAGCTTTCACAGACTTTTCCTTGGGTCCATGGACTTACTTTTTATACTACTTATACCTCAATCATGCATTTTGTGAGTATGTTTTATATTTACCTCTGATCCTGATCCTAATAAATTTGTCTGCACCAGGAAAGGCGCCCCTTGTTTGTGTTTTTTCCCTAGGTTTAGAGAACAAATCTAAACTTCAAGGGAAATTAATTATTCAGTTCCAAACAAAGCCGATTCCAGTACCATTTCAAAATGTCACAGGGAGAGCCACTACTTGTCCCAGCTCTGCTCTAAAAAAAAAAGAAGAGCATGGTCTCCTGAAGGCCACTGCTGGCACTAGCATAGAACCACAGCCATAGAACCATCAGTGAAAACTGGGACCCTGCTCTAGTGATGCAAGAATCTGCCCAGGTTCAAATCACCAATAGTTGAAAAAATCAGCAGACCCAAACCTAGAGGCAAATCCCATTAAAGTATATGGGGCAGTGAATATTGTAGGTAAATTCTAGACATTTTTTGAGCCAATAGGAAAACTACTGTAAAAAAAAAGTCCCCAAAGTAGCAGCAAGCTTGAACCACATCCATATCCAGTGCTATGCCCAGGAGCTGACATGATCAGCTCCTATGCTTCTGATTCTTCCAATCCTTCTACAGATTGCTCATGCTGTAGAAGAGTTTGTAAAGGCAATGATTTATCTGAGCATGGAGGCTCAGGTACAGCTGCTGCAGCTCTGTTGAGCCTTTTTCTGCAACAGTAGAAATATAGCATTATTAGAAGTGATCTGCTGGTGGAAAGCTGCATAGGAGGACTGCAACTAACCAGATCCTTCATGAAAAAAGTGTAAAAGTGTAAGTTACTGTAAGTTAATAAACATACAGTGTGTATATAATATACAATATATATACACACATATATACATTATACATACACACACACACACACACACACACACACACACAGTATATATTAAACAAATTACTGAATAATTTGTTTTATATATACACACACACACACACACACACACATATATATACACACACACACAGTATATATTAAACAAATTACTGAATACAAAATGTTCCCTCCTGAGATGTTATTCCTTCTGACAGCAATGATGTCAGATGATGATCTAGATGACATTTGCATTTACTGCGCTGGTATCAAATGCTTATATAAGTGACTACAAGTTCATTTAAATTTTTACCATTTGCAAACCTGTGAAAAGTTGCTAATCTGTGTCCTTGTCAACCTGACTTCATTTTAAGTTAATGTTGTGCTTACAATTTATGTAAACCATTTTTTTCAATGTGCATCACAATGTAGTATAGAAAGGGGAATAAAGCTCTCCTAAAGTAAAATGTAATCATTCACTATGAGCTTTACCATTTACATAAAAGTTGCACAGTGTAATATAATTTTAACCACCAGACTTTGTTGGTTAAATTTTGAGGTAAACATATGGGGGTGCACAAAGTCTGTGTCACAACTATGAGTATTAACCAATTGATTTTTTAGGATGCTATGGATCTCCGCTGCAGAGATTAGAGACCTGTAAAATCAACACTTCAAACTATGTTCACTGGATGGCAGGAATGTAGAAATTGTAGTGTCTCTGTGTGGAACCCCAGGGTTTTCTATAGTAATTAGAGTGGCGACTCAAGGGTTAAGTTTACATGATGCACTGCATCCCTCTGTTATGTTTAAGCTGGGATAGAGTATTACTGCATGTGAGAACAAGAACACAGATGAATGCTGTCACAGTAGGTGATGCCAGCTGGAATTGCTGCGAGAAGGTGCAAGGAGCAAATACTAGTGATATAACCCCAGGTAGGATGGTCCACTATGTGTACAAGTGTTGAGACCACTAACTAGCAATATCCACCCTGAAGACAAATTACATCACTTTACACAATCCAGGGAATACTTGCGGTTAGAGGGTGTGATGGGATATGTAGTTCCTTCTGTCCCCTCTTTCAGAGACTGTACAGAAATTGGCAGTGGCTAGAGCAGCTTTCTTCCTGTACCCCAACTGACATCCAGGTTTGAAAGGTTGATTGTAGGAGAGAGAGTGACTGAGAGACTGACACCCCCAGCGGGGTAGCGTTTGTCTGATCAGAGTGGGAGTCCCTGCTTGTGAGGACAGCAGCTTGCTTACTCCTCATTCAACAGTGAGACGCTGAACAATTGAATCTCCCATGTTTTACGAGGAAGGAACGTCAGCTGGAGAGGTCTGACGAGGAGGTGCTGGGCGGCGCCGGCCACTGTCTCTTCGGCGGAACAGGTTAGAACCCTGACAGTCTGCTACCACATTAAAGCCTAATGTATCCTGAAAAAAACAATGTACAATATGCTAGGGTACTCTACAAATGTCAAAGTGCATAATGACATGAAAAGGTATAATGTGTGCAACCAAGACGTCACCAAAATTATTAAAAAAATTATGTGGGACTTAAGGGAATTTAAGTAACAAAATGCCCAGGAACTCAAGTGGTTAAGGTTCTTACTTATGTTTTTTTAAAGTAGCATCAAAAGGGAAATTACCTACCTCAAGTATTTTTTTTTTCATTTAAAGTGTTTTTAACCCCTAATCTTTACACTGATGAGAGCTGAGGGATAAACAAGCAGTGAGGCTCACTAAAAAGACACTGTTGCCAATCACAAGATTGGAGCTACCTCTCAATCTTTTGGAATTTGAGTCATGTGGGAAAGCTAGCAGGGAGGGGGCTCCTCCAACAATCATCCTTGCTGGATTTGCCCTGCAATCCATGTAGATTACATGTGGGGCACATAGGAGGGTAGAGGGAGCTGGTGCCACTCAAACCACAGGAGTCACCGCACAAGTGATAAAAATAGTCACATGGACAGCTTCAACAGCAGAAATAGGAATGGCAACAGATGCAAAACAGGCAACAGATGCAAAACAAGTATGTGTCGTAAGAGTGTCAATGCAGCAGCCAGTGGGAAGTACATGGGAAAAACAGGATTAACAAAGTATCTATAAACAAAATTAACACATTCATACTTGAGAGCTTCTGCACACAGGTTTGGGAAATTATTTTAAATAAATATACACAAAGTATACACAAAAAGGTTTTGGTTTAATGACAACCATTTAATGTTTCTAAGCATTTTAATTTGTTTTGACATTTTAAATAATTAATTTAGAGAGTAAGGGAAGTGCTCCATTGATCTCTTCTTTTTCTCACAGAAGTAAAATTGCATATTTTATAATTGTATACAGCCAACACCAATGCTTAGCCTGGCCACATAATAATACCAATCTCTGAATGAGATCTTTTGCAAAAACCTTTTATCAATTAACTATTAAGAGAAAAATATAAGGAACATTTCAGGTGTGCTAAGTGGAACATAGCATATTTTGGCTGACAATTGTAGTCCTTATTACAATATAAAAGCTACCAAAGCTATTTCCTACAATATAGTGGGCCTGTGCATTAGGATGTATTCATAGTTTTAGCATAATAGACACTTTTTTGAAGGGGTACAATTTAGAATGTAATGTAACTGCTACCATGATAATAAGATACCATTAGAAAGACAATGTATTTGAAATCCTATATTCAAATTAATATTTGGTTACATATTCATTGACTGCTCTTGATCAAGAAAGCCTAAATTAAGCACTTATTTCTTGGTCCTAAGTTCAAGCAATTTAGCAGGCTCTGATGGAAATAGTTGAAGGGATATTATTAACTTATTACAAGAAATGCTAATTAAATGACTTGATGATAAAATGTTTGCCATGGAATCATGTTGACTTGGTTACATTGGATGTTGCACAAGATTATGAAGAATTGTATGTGGATATCAGTTAGAAACATCTGTACCTATGGCTTTTTTTTATTCTTTATTTCTGCAAACATAAGAGCACCTACACAGAACCGTACAAACATCTGGGCCTTGCGGCCAGGCATTGTCATACATTTGTATACAGCTTCAGAATATCTTGTTCACTACCGTCCAGCCCGGTCCACCCCCTTAAATTGCTCACTTACAAACCACAACTATCGGATCTGCATCTGTACTCCCCTTTTCCTTACATAACACTTATGGCTATACAGTAAGAACACACCAACTCCCCAAAGGATACTCTCCCTCGATCGGCGCGGACAGCTCCGCGGCAATCTCAAGAGAGTGGGGAAACAAACACTACACAACAAAGAACAAAAGAATACACATACACGAAAACAAGACATCCGGGGGGGGGGGAGAGACAACGTCCAAGTCCCGATCCACCGGAGCCACCATCTTGCTGGCATCCTCTCCAAATAGCTCACCCCTGGCTGCCCTGGGGGAACGCTGAGGAATCTCTGAACAAGTACCATGCTGCCCAGGTAGCAACAAATTTGTTTTGGATTGAGGGTGTCAGGTCCTCCATCAGCCGAATCTCCTCCACTCTCTTCACCAACATCTCCACCGAGGGCGGACGGGTCTGCCTCCACAGCGCCGGGATGCAAGCCCCGGATCAGTAGGGATCGTTTATAAATTTTCCGCGATAGTGGTGTCAGGTGGAGGAGATATGCCGCAGGAGTAAACGGGAGGGACACACCCGTGATCTGCTGGACAAGGGTGGCAATCTGTGACCAGAATGCAGCAACCCCCGGGCATTCCCCAAAAACATGCAGTAGGGAGCCCACCTCCCCCTCACATCGCCAACATGTCTCAGGATATAACAACACCAATACACATTTAACTTATAAACTGATCACCATGTCGTCACACCGGGTACATAGCGTGCAGAGCCTTCGGGACCCTATACCATCGGGTCAGCAGCTTGTACCCAGCCTCCTGATATTTTGTTGACACAGAGGACTTGAGTACAAAGTGCATCATACGGTCCACCTGTTCGGGGCTAAACTCCACTCCCGGCTCCACCTCCCACTGCCAAACAAAGTACAGGGGGGAAGATCAGGTGGACTACGGAGACATTCAACCAGGTGTGACAAGATGTGTCTCACTGGCTCCGCCTTTTCACATATGTTCTCAAATTCTGTACTTGGTCGTAGAGGGGGGACTCCAGCTCGGGACGTGTCCAGAAAGTGTTGTATCTGTAGGGCACTCCAGAAACCCATGGGCTGGTCTGTCAGGTCCCTAATCTGAGCAATGGTTAACCACTGGGCTGCCTGGAACTTGTACAGTCTAGTAAGCCCCGACGAGGTCAGGGACCTAGCCAGTGGGGTGTGTAGACCCGGGAGAAGTGTGGGTTCCCAGTCAGTGGTATGAGAGGCGAGGGCTGTGGGGAGAGCCCCGGGTTGGCCAGTGCCCCGCTAGTTGCCTTCATCGTGGCCCAAACCAATGGGTTCAACCAATACGCGAGTGGCATCCTAGAAAAGATCCAAGGTGCACTTTGCAAAGGCGGGGTGCACTCCAATTGTTCCAGGTCCACCCATAGCTTATGTTTGGAGTTACAACACCAGTCTACTACCACCAACAGGTGTGTCGCTTTACAGTACATCACCGGATCTGGGAAGCTCAGGCCACCCGCTCTCTTGGATCTAGACAATATCTGATGCCTCAACCGTGCCCTCTTGTTCATCCATACAAAGGTTAGAAATTGAGATCTAAGCTGGCGGAGGAATGTCACTGGGATTGATATTGGAAGCGTTTGGCGAAGATATAGTAACCTCGACATGACCACCATTTTTAAGATATTATTGCGACCCAACCACATAAAGGAGGTGCGGTCCCAAGAGGCCAAATCTAACGTGATTCGTTTCTGAAGTGGGATAAAATGCAAGGAGAACGTTTTATGGACATCTGCAGGGATAGCCACTCCAAGGTAAGTGATTGACGAGTCCGCCCACCGGAACCTAAAAGAGTCCCTCAACTGCACCAGTCGACCCTCTGGGAGGGAGACATTTAACGCCTCCGACTTGCTCCAATTCAGTTTAAAGTCTGTCAGTTGGCCATACGCATGGAGCGCTTGCATGACATTGGGCAGGGAAATTTCTGGGTGGGTGACATACAGCAGCAGGTCATCGGCGTAAGCCGCAAACCTTATGCTGTCTCCTGCCACAGTCCAGTCCACTGATGTCCGGGGTCCCGTGTATAGTCCTGAGTAGCGGTTCAGGGGTAAGTATGAAGATAATGGCCGAGAGTGGGCAACCCTGGCGAGTCCCATTAGAAATGGTAATAGGCTCCGACAGGGTCTCGTTAACTCTTATTACCGCCGTAGGGTTCGAGTACAGCGATCGTATCCACTGCTGCATACCCACCCCAGCCAAATGTAGTCTAGCATCTCCCTCAAGAATGACCAGCTCACCCTGTCAAAAGCTTTCTCCGCATCCAGCGATAGCAGGAGAAGCGGCTGTGAGCGTGCACGCGCTAGATGTATCACATTCAGGGTTCTGATGGTGTTGTCCCTGGCCTCTCGGCCCGGTACAAAACCAACCTGATCCATTCCGATAAGGTCATCCAAGAAGGGGAGAATGCGGGAAGATAATATTCGGGTAAACATCTTTAGGTCAGTATTCAGCAGTGAAATGGGCCTGTAGCTAGCACATTGAGCGGGGTCTTTCCCTGCCTTAGGAATTACCGTGATTTGTGCCCTCAGGGCATCTCGGGGGAGTGTGGTACCCTTGAGGAGTGAGTTAAAGGCCTCTGAGAAGTGGGTCCCTAAGAGCTCCTGAAAGGATTTATAATATAATAGGGTTAGCCCGTCTGGTCCCGGTGCCTTCCCAGGTTTCATAGTTTTCAGGGCCGCTTCAAATTCCCCTACCGAGATAGGGACCTCCATGCCCAGCGCAACCGACTCGGGCAAGCGAGGCATGCCCGAGCTAGTCAGGTATGCTCGGATCGCCCGCTTCCGTTCCAGGGACCCCGATGGTCCAGCGTCCCGATGTAAATTATAGAGGGCAGAGTAGAACGCGTGGAATTGTTGTGCTATGTCTTTGGATCTAGAAACTAACGTACCCTCCGATGAACGAATGGATGGTATGTACGTACGGGATCTGACATCTCTCAGGGCACGTGCCAAGAGCTTCCCAGGCTTATTCCCGAATTCATAGTACGTGCGTCGTGCTCTTCCTAACTGGGCCCGTACCCCCTCCAGCAGGAGGTCTCTAAGTTCTGTACGAGTCTGTGTCAGAGCGGTCAGAGTGCCCTCGTCTAAGGCAGCCCTGTGACGTAACTCCAAATCTCTCAACTGGTCATATAAGGCATCGATTCTTCGCAGCCGCTGCCTCTTCCTCCGGGCACCTATTTTGATCAGCACCCCACGCATAACACACTTGTGGGCTTCCCATAGGGTAAGAGGATCCTGCTCAGGGGAGGCATTGTCCCTGAAGTAGAGTGCCAGCTCTGATTTAAGGTCGGCCAGGATATCGTCATCTTGCAATAGGGATTCGTTCAGCCGCCACGTGAACGGCGAGCAAATACCCTCCCCCACAAGTATGCTCATGTGTACTGGGGAATGGTCAGATAGTGCCGAGGTAGCTATGGATGTGCTGGAGAGAAGGGGCAGCGCCGCGTTTTGGAGCAAAAAGAAGTCTATGCGGGAATAGGATTGGTGCGGGGCTGACATATGTGTGTAATCCCTGCCCTTGGGATCGTTAATGCGCCAGGGATCAACTAGCTGAAGTTCAAACAATGACCGTTTGACTGTCTTCCGTTGGGCGTGTGAGATCTGTGAAATTCCCCTCGTGGAGTCTAGCGTGGGGTCTAGCACCATATTAAAATCTCCCCCTAATATCCATAGACCCTCCGCAAACAACTCCACCTGCTCCCAGAGGGAGCCCAGGAAAGTCACCTGTCCAGAGTTCGGGGCATATACTGTGGCAAAGGTCACCCTGTGGCCATGAAGGTCTCCTTTAACTAGCAACATTCGCCCCTCTGGGTCTGCATATGTGTCTATATGTTTCCATGGCAAGGACTTGGCTAGAATAATGCTCACCCATTTTGATTTAGAGTCCCGGGATAGGGCATGATAAGACGTGGAATATCGGTGGTTCCCTAGTTTGGGGATATGCTCAACCTTGAAATGGGTCTCCTGTAGGAATGCTACATGAGACCTCTGTCTCCACAATTCGTTCAGCAGATTTGATCTCTTTGCAGGGACATGAAGCACCCTAACATTAAAGAGGTGACATTGACAATCGGCATGATGTGTGGTTTAACTCACCGCTCCTGTAGTTTTCCTTCTGGTGGGCCCGCAAGGACCTCTCCAGGCCAGTCCAGCTGGTCAGGTGCACGGCCTCGGGTAGTACCCTCTCGTTGATGAGCTCTCAGTGGCCCGGGACCGGGCACAGACAAACACTAAGGAAGACTCGACAAAGACACAGGTTGGGGTACTGGATTCACACAAGGACACAACAACCAGAGATAAAGAAAAGAGAGAAATAGATAGAGCACTAGTCGCACCGAGGGTGAGGCTATGTCCGACCCTAGTGCAGGAAAGAAAGAAAAACAAACAACGTAGAAATAGACAATTACAACCCAGGCGTTCCGATGGGTTAACTCCAACACGGAGAGGAAACGCCTGAAACTTGGGGAAAAAGGCTAAACACAGCAGCCAACAGAGTGAGATATGGAGAATATATCACGATGTTGGACAACCAAAACGCCCCATTGGCAATGAGCCCGCAGGCCCGAGATAAACATGGGACCCAATCCCGCCCCCGCACCATCCATGCGGAAGACCAGCATGAGACCCGATCCCCCCCTCTTCACACCCCCACCCATCTACCCAACTGTAATATTCCCCATTATAATCCACTTGTCTGATAACATTAATTAGCAGTACACAACAGAGAAATAGATTATAATAGGGAACATTACAGTGTAATATTCCCCATTATAATCCACTTGTCTGATAACATTAAATAGCATTTCACAACTATTATACTGTAGCCTCCCCCCCCAACCCGCGCTCTGACTTACCCAGCCAGAGGACCGCATGCCAGGGAGTTTCGATTAAAAAAAAAACAGATCAGACCCCACTGAGGCTGTGGGGGAGCCCAGGACCGGACCCCCACTGGGCCCCCCCACAGCCACAGGCCCCGGCTGCACCGGCGGTAGTTCCGGCACTGGTGCCACCTGGGCTTTATCGTAAACCATTAACATATATAAACATAAAACTTTATTTTTAGTTTTGGATGGGGTAGGGTAACTTCTTTCAAATTTGTATTATTGTGTGGAGATTTACCCTCTCTGTCCTGGTCATCATTGTCACATTGATAGAAAAATGATAGGAAATCCAATATTATAGAGTTGTTGCTAGAACAAGAAGTGAGGGTTAAATCTTTTAATATTGAATCTCACTTTGTTTAATGTATTCTCACTTCCTGATGCATCTCTGGGACAGGAAGTGAAGTACGATCTCCCCAATGTGACACAGATAGCAAACAATAAACAGGAAGAGTTTTTAATCCATTTTTTACAAAAGTAAAAAATTACTATACATACACCGTGTTAGTATAAAAAAATTAGATGTGCATGGCATTTTCCATATTTCCATAGTTACAATTACATGCATAGTTGGTAAGGATGAATAAAGACACCAGTCCATATTCAGTTCAATATATATAT
>NW_017306895.1:154411-187248 GCF_000935625.1 Nanorana parkeri
TGTGAGCTGGGGAATAGGTAGCGGGTGCAATTGCTCCCTGGGGTGAGCAATCTTGCAAGGTTTAGAGACCAGACCAGTGACTTGTCTTCAAACAGTGTTACATTTATTGGTGCAACACACAGGCTATATACAGTGCTCAAAGAAAGTAAATAATTAAAAAAGAAAATCCTAGCCGTGTCCCGGCACTAACTAAACATACGATAGTCCTGACTACCAACCTGTAAAAACCTATTGTTTGTCAGGCTTCAGCAAAACACATTGACCGAGACTGTCTGCTCCCCAGGCTCCAGAGCTCTGTCTGTTTGCCTAACCTGCACTAAATTGCCACTGAGGCAAAGCGTAAAACCTGGGGCTTGCTATAGGTTCCAGAAGGTGTAAGAGAGGAATCTGGGTGACACATAAACCCCGGACAGGACCTCTCCTTGCTACCCCTGTATAATATGTTCAATGAGGAAATTCATCTAAATTTGTTTTCTCAGCTGATGCCACTGACAGTTCTAACCCTTGTACACAATTAATATTAAACCATTTATAATCCAACTTTATGTCGTGTCCACCTGCCTCCTTTAGAGTCCGTAGATTAAAAGATTATTCCTGATACTTTTAGGTGGTAACAAACCTAAAGGCACCTATACAGTGTTTGTCAGCAAGTGTGTTGCCCTTATACCCCACCACCCATAACTATTGCACATACAGAAGGGCTTTCCTTGCATCAGAAATGTCAAATTCAAGTAAATACTAATGACCCAGTATGCATATTCACTGTTAAATGTATATTGGGTATTTTCTATATGCACTGCTGCAAGATAAAATCTTTAACTGCACCATCTACAACCAAAAACACAACTGAGCCAGAATTTCTAAGCTAACCAAAGAAGGTAACAGTGCTTAAAGGCTTTCTGTTGGGATCATTATAATTCTATACACAGCCAAATAGGGCATCATTAGTCTTAAGCAATATATGGAAATTTAGAGACAATGTTACTAGTACCCAATGATTTATAATTATATTGTGAAGTGCACCATGCCTGCTAATCATCTCTTACCAATAACTTGCTATTATTTATACTGTAAGTGGCAATATCAATCTTGTTTATATCTGGGGTTTTGTTTAGTATTCTAAGAGCAGAAATACAACCAATTTTGTTCTGTAGGCTAAATAATGGCCTGATGAAAGGACATACAAGAATGGGAGCATATAGTTTCCCTATGTATGTTCCTATGTTTGTCTCCAATTTAACTGCTTGTGAATACTTTACATTTCCCAGACATACAATTTGTGCATGTCATGAGCATGGGTTTAGTGGTGTTTTCTCTTGATAATGGTTCAAAAGAAGGACATATTCATTATGATACAGCTGTGTGAACTCTGTTAATTTACTTTAATGCACTACTCATACAAAGTGTTGTGCCCTAGCTTTTCTTTTCCATTCTATTATTAGTGCAATGCTGCAAACGTGCTTTATACTTGTCTGTTGCTACTTGGTATGTGGGCTGCCCAGAGGCTGGACAGATTGACATTGTTCTAAAATGTAATTTAGCTGAGTACGCCAGGAAATTTCTATTCATTACCTAAACCTTATTTTAGGTTGTGTAACTTCACATCATTGATTTGCACAAGAAAATAAAACAATGAGGATACATGCAAGATAAAATAAAAAAAATTGCAGAGCCCTACTGCCATTATTTTATGATCCTTAGATAAGCATATTTTGTTACAAATGTGGCACTTTTCTGGGGGACAGATTTTCCTTTGGTCAGCAGAGAAGTGCAGTTTCTATACTGATCTTTATCCAGGTGTCAACTAAAAGTGAGACTGCATAAATGTTTTCACCTCAACTTCATAGCAGTAGTGCCATATTTTAGTCAAGTGTTTTCCTATATTTCTAGTGCTTGCCTTCTTGCACCTCCATTAGCATTTCCATGCCATTTTGTTCCTTTAAACTGGGAAGAGTAAGTCATCTGCAGCACAGGGTACGGGATAGAAAACAACAGAGGATCTACTTGGGAAGTGAAATTCTGCTAAAGTGTGCATTACATGTCAGTGAGTATGTGTATGTGCCATGGTGTCTGCCTGTGTATTATGCAAAGCATTAAAATTAAAAACAATCATTTGGTTAAACCTCAGAATTTTTTTGCACCATGATTTTTCTTTATACTGGCTTTTTGACATAGCAAACAAGATAATTAAAAGATACAATTATGTTTTAGTGCAGAATAACATTTATGGTAGTTACATAGTACCTATATATTGATATAGGTGAGTATTGTGAGCTTTACTGGGCATTGTGTGTATTGCTGAGTATTGTGAGTGTTACTGGTCATTATGAGCACTGCTGAGTACTGTAAGTACTATTGGGGCAGTGATTGTTGCTGGGCACTGTAATCACTGCTGGGGCACTGTGCATGCAGCTGGGCACTGTGAGTATTACTGGGTACTGTGAGTACATATCAAAAATATGGAGAAGAGTTTGGATCTCACTCATCAGGTGCTGGCAGAAGCCTGTATAAAGGAGGGTGGGGATATAGACATGCAGGATCCTAAGGTGGGTAGTTGGATTACAGTTCAAAGATGGGGTGGAGGAGAAAGTGAAATAGAGGCTAGTCCTGAATTGATAAACCCCGAAAAGTATGCCCGTTTGCATGATGTTGGGGATATTAGTTCATGGGTAGCATTGCTGGAGCAGGATACTTCACCTGGGTGCCAGGGGAGTGACTGCACCTGTACCAGTAAAGATGGGAGCAGAAAGGTTGGAAAGGAGAGACAGATACTGGTGGTAGGGAACTCTATTATCAGACAGACAGATAGACAGACAGGGTAATCTGTCAAGAGGACCATGAGTATTGAACAGTTTGCTGTTTACCGGGCGATAGGGTTCAACACATTGCATAATGGGTGGATAGGTTATTGGGTGGGACTGGGGAAGATCCGGCGGTCACGGTACACTTCATCTTCCTCTAATTTTGTCATTAGCACTGAAGTGACCCCCAAAAAAGGATTTCAGTATTTAAGTGCCAAGATAAAGAAGCAATCCTCCAACTATTTTCTGAAATATTGCTAGTGCCATGAGCCACTTCAAAGAGGCAGCAAGAATTAAGAGAGCTAAACAATGGCTACAGAGCTCTGCAGGAGAGATGGGCTGCATCTAAGTAGAGAGGGAGCAGCATTCATGGGGGAGAAAATGGTTAGAAGACTGGAGGAGATTTTAAACTAGAGTATGAGGAAGAGGGAATAGAAATAGGTATAATACATGGAGGGCAAGGGTCATCAGGGGAAATTAATATAGAGTGTAATGTAAGGGGAGAAATCAAGTTAAGGAACTAACTTTACAAAGGCCAGATACAGAAATAAGTTGTGATTTAGGCGTGAGCAATAATAAAAACACATAAAACTAGCAGCAATTTAAAAGAAATGTACAAGACATCTCAAAGTCTAACAAACAAATTGGAGGAGCTTGATCCTATGCTACTGGAGAAGGACTTCAATTTAGTGGGAATAACAGAAACTTGGGAGGACATCTCACATTGCCACAGTCAGTAAAAACAACCCCCCACAATTCTTCTGATATATGAACAGTAAAAAGGCAAGAAAAGAACAGGTAGGTCCAATCAAAGATAAGCACAGCGGATTAATTACAAATGATAGGGAGAAGGCTGAGGTATTAAACAAATTATTTTCCTCAGTATATACTCAAGAAAAAGTTAGCAAAAAATTAGAAGAAAGATGGGGTTTTGGAAGCACCAAAATGACAACTCCGAACAAAAATAATATATAAAAAATATGTTTTTAATAATAATATTTTAAAAAGAGGCTCATAGCCAATTCATAAAAGTAACAGTAACCAGCTGAGTAGATAAATCCCTCTATGCTCATTCCCTTCACAAAAAACCTCAGGTAGAACGCCGGAATCCAACTAGAGTAGGAGAGAACGATGTGAGAACATCCTCATAAGAGGAGGAGTTGGCGATGGGTGTCAGATGATGCATGTGCCTCTGACCAGCTTGACCATATTTTTTTTAAATTGGGCATGGTGAGTTCAAGTTGAGCTGTCCTCTTCTCATGTGACATTACCCAATTGACGGATTTACAATATATTTTAAGTACCCATCCTTCCCAGAAATGTGAACTTGAACATGATTTGCTCACATTTGCAAGCATTCACACTGTGTCAGGTGATTCGAGAAGAAGGGGCCAAAAAAATCATGTATCCCCTTCAAAAAACCATATCAATTCACAAGGGTAAATGCTCTTCCGTAACACTAGGGCTCCAGTAAAGGGTGCTGAAACTTTTTGGGAGGAGGAGATTAAGTTATTTGCACCTATTTAGATTATATGTAAAGTAAGTAATTTGCAAAAGATAAAATAATATAATCATGCCTAAATAGTAAAAACAAAATCTAAATGGAATCAATTTTAGTCAAATTCCATGTAGTATGTAGTATTATGGACCCTTATTATATTTCAGCTGGAAAGGAAAATCATGCCATTGTGTAAATGTTTCTGTTACCTTTGCTAAATGAATGCAGGCAATGCTGTAATCAATGCAAACTCGAGAATCACCACCTGCATTCCTAATTGTATGATGTTATGAATTTGCCTACCCTGCCATGGAATTATTCCAGAGTTACAGCTTTCTTACATGTTAATACAATTACTGTTCATTTCCTTGAGGCAAATGGAAATTTAATGTTTATTTATATTTAAAGAATTGGTGTCAAGCAGCCTCGGCATTCATCTAATTGGTAGGCAGAGTGTATACAAACTCAGAATATACAGTATGTACATTAAATGTGCATATCACTGGGAAAGTTTTAAAGAGAATATATTTTAAAGTACACACTAATGTCAAGTGAAACAATGAGTATATCATGAGATTTGTTCTCAATAATTCATAGAGAATAATAAACAGAAATGTATTTGAATCAAGTTCATTGTACTTTATTGTGATGAATATACATTACAAAGCATATATTAACATTACATTAAATGTTCCTATTTTAAAGAAGCATTTCTAATGTCTTTTGACACAGAATTAAAGAAGTAAAATAACAGATATTGCATTCAAAGCACAATTGGAGATAGTTCTAGCACTGGATAAGGCAATAGAACAAGAGTCCAGTTTACTGACCATCAGAATCAATTTGGGGCAGGACTGTGGCTAATAGGAATATGAAAATGTCTCTGTTTTGGAGGTAAATTGGAGTATATTATTCTCCTGCATCAGTGGTCAGAGGGAATAAAAAAATGCATTGATGTCAGTGGCTAGTGGGAGTGATAACTACCCCTATGGCAGTGGTCAGTAGAAGTAGTAAATTCCCCTTAGTGGTCAGTGGTAGTAATAAAGTTCTCTTTTGTCAGTTGTTAGTGGCAGTAAAAAGGCCCCTGCCTTAGTGGCAAGTAGGAGTAATAAATGCCTTTGAATTGGTGGGCAGTGCATGTAATGAAAGTCCCTGCACCAGTGATCAGTAGGGGCGATATATGGCCCCAGTGTCAGTGGAAGTAATACATACCCCTTTGTCATTGGTAAATGGGAGGAATGAATGCCAAATGTTGGTGTCAGTGGTCAATGAAAGCAATAATGCCCCATAATTGGTGTCAGTGGGAGGAATGGTACCACAGCATTGGTGGTCATTGAGAGGAATGGTGCCCCGGCATTGGTGTCAGTGGTCAGTGAGAAGAATAATGATCCATAATTATTTTCAGTGTTCAGTTGGAGAATTCAATAGTAAGCGGAAGGAATGGTGACTCAGCATTTGAGCACCACTCCTTGAAGTGATGTCCTGGCCAGGAATATGCAGTCACCATTGGACAGGAGATCACTGTGGTAATAGAGCATATGACAGATAGGAATGGTTATATTTTAAATGGTCGACTTTAATCATAGCTTTTTCACTTTTTTTACTATGGTGGGCATTTAAATTGATGTGCAAAGGTGACCCTGCAAAGAGCATTAAATTGAAGAAATGATTGGGCCATGCAATATCAGCAAAGCAATGCCAAGGATATGTAAGCATCAGAAAAGGTTATTAGGAGCACTTAAGGATATATGTGGTCAGTCGTTAATGGTATGTTTTGTGCACAAACAGAGAATGGGTTCTTCAAAACATTTGCACTGCATCTATTCCTGTAGTATAGTATAACATCAAAGTTTTCTGAACAGGGTGCAGGTCAAGTGAAGAAAGATTATTGACCTTCTATTTTTGATGAGTGATTTCAAAAGGCGAGGCCACCTTAATATATATCTATATTTTCATATGCGACAGGCTAGAAAAATGTATATTACGCTACATAGTAATATATATTACTTAGTAGTCTCCTTTGTTTAGTAACCACGTATTTCTTAAAACTATCTTTATGAAAAAAAGCTAATACCAAATCTCTCCTACCAGATATAAAAATATATAGTGCAGTGCGCTACTTTGTTTAAATAACTGTCATGCTACAGTGTGTCCCAGCAGTCCAGATGACCAAGGACGAAAAGCCATTAAACACCATGATAATCTTATCCTTCGAAAAGCCAACATTGCCTCAGAAATCCTTTAAATATTAACTCTGTTAGTGATCAGTTAATGATCCCTATGAAGAAACTAATTCCCCATCTATCTCAATATACTTAATATTACCCATAGTCACGTTCTAACATTGATCTCTAAAATTTTCATCAAGATTAAAAGTCATATAAATGGGTCATTAACAGCGGGTTCCTTAAATAGAAGTTAAAAGCTGTAGCTGTTGCATTTACTTCCATGATTATAAATCACAGGCTTACTGTACATAACAATAGCTCATCTATGCTACAGAATATGCCTGTAAAGAAAATCAATACCTTAATTTTGTAAAAAAATTAAAACAAATACACCATTTGTATTGTTTAGTCTTCTTTTAATGTACAAAGTAAAATACTAAGTACCTTAAAATTATAGGACACTGTTTATAAGTATGATAAATTTGTTAACTAACTGTACTTATTTTACATGGTTCATTGTTAGAGCTTGCTAGACCATCTGAAATACATTTTCCTATTTTTTAGTCAACATTGCTGATTTGTTAGCCAGAAAATTGAAATTACATCTGAAGATTTCTGCTATACGCCTCTCAGAATAGAGATCAGTAATCTCCCTTGGTTGTAGACAAAATGACTGCTAATATTAGTCTTTATTCAGCTGTCGTAATTAGAAATTGAACTGGTTGGATGGTGCTCTTAATATTTTGGAGGCATGGCCTGGATCACCAAATAACTGGATCTATTAGATTCAAACCTATGCATGTACTGTTTTGTCTGAATAGAATCCATCACCAAATGGCCCATCTATTGTGGTGTTCTGCTTATAAACCAATAAACAGTTGTCTCTATGTAAACTTTTTTCCACTTAAAAAAACCTAAATAAATGTGAATGTTAAATATATTATAAATCATGATTTATTTATTAAAATCATAAAAAAATGCATTGGTTCATTTACATAAGCAATAAATAAACAAATGGCACATTTGCTCTTAGCTCTATAGCAAGACCAAGATACTATGTTGATGTTGTCCTAATAAATATCAGTATGGTTCAAGTGAGAGAATAATTAAGGGGTCTATTCACGAAGCTGCCGAAGGATCTGGCCGTAGCTTAGGCCGATCCTTCGGCTAGCTTCGGCCCCAGGACCCCTTCGGTTCAGTAGAACCGAAGGGGTGCTGTACGGGAAGAGTTAATAGTTAGTCCAGCATCATGGTAAGTATTTGTGAAGTGTTGAACCCAAACCCAGCATTGAGATTAGCATTGAAACAGTCTTTGTAAGTAAATCAAATTGAGGTTCCATTTTTTTGTTTGAAGGTATTATTTGTATAAAGTGCTGGCATACTATGCTATTCTAACAATCATACTTTTGGACAATTCCTTCAAAGTACAAATTCCAGAAAATGCAAAATAATATATAAATACCTCCTGAATCTTGTATCGGCTGAGCATTTGGGGTATGAGTATAAACTAGAAGACATAACTGTATTATGACTTATTTTGTCTTCCGTGGACTTCCTGTCTCGATCAGTAAACAAGAACTAGCATCCAAGCTTAAAAATACATGGCATTTGATAGCTGGCACCAGTTGTTTTTACAGTTTTATAAATTGGCAAGGCAATGGGAAAGCTCTTTGTACTTTTTAATTCCATGATGACAACAAACCATTTTTAATGCAATTAAAAGCCATCCAGTCACCACATTTTTGTGATTCTGAGTAGTGTTACATGTCATAATATAGTGACCCCAAAATGTACATTTCATTTATTACTAAAATAATAAAATAACTTATGTTAAAATATGTGATATCCGATATTTGCTAACTGCTAAACCACCCCTTAAATTGTAATGGATTTAAAGTAAATCTAAACCTAGGAAAAACAATATCATATATTGGAGGTTATTAGACCTTAAATGTGGAGCATGCATTAGGTTTTTTATTTTTTTCCTTATATTTTCACCTGTGATCTACCATTTACACCCTTCCAGTGCTATAGTGACAAGGCTCACACACTGCACTATGCTTGCGAAGGAACAGTGTTGTCACCCTTGGACAGGACCACAGACCATAGAACTACCCCTCATCTCCATAACATAAATGTAAGGTTCTGTAGACCTCAGAGATAGCTAGGGACAGTGCTAACCGATTACAGTGCAGCAGAGGGAAGTTGGAAAGTTTGGAATGGAAAGTTTTGAGCTTTCAAGATGTCTAACAGGATCAACAGGTACTTTTGTACTTTTGTATCGATAATAGATAAGAAAATATTTTTAATTGTATATGTAATATAGGGAAGAGCAAACCAGGCAAAGTTTGGTTCAAATGCTTGCTTGGTATTATGGATGCCGATCTATGGGATGATATGTTGAGCTAAATGTTGAATTTGAGAGGCAAGGTAGTAAATCCATGGGTTGGGGAGGGACATACCCCCCTGGTCCTTCGGGTATTGTAGGGTCTCAAGTTTAATTCTTGGGGGTCTATTCTTCCAAATGAGTTCCCTGAATATGGAATTTATTTGTCTAAAGATCTTTTGGGGAAGCCAACACGGGGAGTTGTGCAAAAAATACAGTATCTGTGGCATCCAGATCATCTTTATAAGATTAATCCTCCTACCGCGGATAGAGGAAGTTTAGTCCAGACTTTTGATTGTGCTGTAAATCTGGGGAAAAGGGGGAGAATATTATGCTCTGGGTAGTCGTTGGGACAAGCTGTAAGTTTTATGCCAAGGTAAGTAAAACTAGAGACCACTTGAACATGTGAAGCCTCTGTCGGGAGTGGGGCCTGTAGGGGATCTATGGGTAGTAGAGTGGATTTAGTCCAATTAACCCTGAGACCCGAGAAGTGACCAAATCTGGAGAGTAAGGCCATAACCGCCACAAGAGAAGATTGAGTGTCTGCCAAGAATAAAAGAGTGTCATCTGCATAAAGCGTAATCTTCTCTTCATGGGAGCCCCGGACAAAACCCCTAACCAATTTTGAAGCCCATATCAAGACCGCCAGGGGTTCGATGGCTTGTGCAAAAAGGAGGGGCGACAAGGGACACCCCTGCCTGGTGCCTCTCTGCAGAGGGAAGGAGAGCAAAAGGGCATTGTTCACTCTAATTCTAGCAGACGGCGCTGCATAAAGAACCTTGACCCAGAAAGTGAACCTGGGTCCAAATCCAAATTGAGATAACACCTCCCACAGATACTCCCACTCCACGCTATCAAAGGTTTTTGCAATGTCAAGGGAGAGGAGCGCCCTGCCGTCCAGTGCATCGACGGGAGCCTGCAGATTGAGGAAGACCCTACGAATGTTTATCGCGGTAGATTTATTGGGCATGAAGCCGGTTTGGTCTGGGTGTACAATTGAGCTGATGACTTTGGACAGTGCATCGACGGGAGCCTGCAGATTGAGGAAGACCCTACGAATGTTTATCGCGGTAGATTTATTGGGCATGAAGCCGGTTTGGTCTGGGTGTACAATTGAGCTGATGACTTTGGATAGTCTAAGAGCTAATACCTTGGCCAAAATTTTTACATCGACTCAAAGTAGGGAGATCGGTCTATAGGACTCTGGAAGCAGGGGGTCCTTCCCCTTTTTTGGGATAAGGACCACCGCCGCGTCATACATAGATTGGGGCAGCCGTTCCGATTGAATTGCATCATTATAGGTATCTAACAGTGCTGGCAACAATACTGAACCACACTTCTTATAAATCTCTATGGGAATGCCGTCTAGACCAGGTGCTTTACCAGGTGCTTTATCAGGAAGCTGGAAACTGCCACCTCCAGTTCGGCTAGAGAAATGGGGTCCTCCAGGGTGTTCTGGTCCGTTTGCGACAGTAATGGAAGCTGGAGATCGGACATGTAGCCAAAGAGTTCAGAGTGGGAGTATCTATGGGTGTGCCTATATAATTATTCCGATAAAATTCAGTAAATACAGATACAATCTGTTCAGGCCGTGAGCACAACTGACCCCCCGGATCTCTTAGAGCAGTAATAAAGCACTGTTCTCTCTGGGAACTGGCCAGCTGTGCCAAGAGCCTGGCTGCAGACTCCCCCTCCTCCCATCTCATTTGTTTTAGAAAAAAAAGTTTATTTTTAGCTTTTTGGGGAAGCAAGGCTTTAAGAGAGTCTTGTGCTACCTTGAGGCGAGCAATAGAAGATTTCCCCGGAGCGGTGACACATAAAACATCAGAGGTCGAGACTTCAGTTTGGGCCTCTGCCCTCTGATTACGCAATTTAACCCTGGCTATCTGTCTAATTAGGATCCCCCTCATATAGGCTTTCAGTGCGTCCCAAACTACACCCGGGGAGGCAGAACCCTCGTTAATTTTGAGGAAGGACAGATCGGACTCCAGGGAAGCATCAGGAGAGAATAGTGTTAACCAAAAGGGATTCAGTTTCCAGGGTAGGGATGGAGGGGATACACCCCCCCTGAATATGGTCAGAACAGGAGCATGGTCCGATAATGACCGAGGTAAGATGTCCACTGAGTCTATAAGAGGGAGAAATTCCGCAGAGCACAATGTGAGGTCAATACGGGAGAGAGACTGATGAGAGGTAGAAAAACAAGTATACTGGGATGTGGTGGGGTGAAGGAGTTTCCATGCATCCTGCAACCCCAATTCTGTGCAGAAATGGCTTAAGCCAGAAGCAGCGGGAGTGAGGTTGGAAGAGGCCCGGCGACAACTTGTCCACCGCAGCGGACATAACATTATTAAAGTCTCCCACTATTAGGACAGGTAAGGGCAATTTATCCGAAAAAAAGGCAACCAATTCTTTAAGTGCTTCACTGGAGTAAGGGGGTTGTTTGTAGGTATTGGCAAGAACACATTCTACATCAAACAGGGTGCAGTGTAGTAAAACAAACCTCCCTTGGGTATCAATTTTGGATTGCATGCACACAAATTGGACTGAGCCATTTATCCAAATGGATACTCCCCTGGCATATGAAGAGAAATGCGAATGAAAAACACAAGAGAAACCCCTTAGTTTCAGCAGAGGCAGCGACTCAGTGATAGCATGAGTCTCTTGTAGACATATTATGGACGGTCTGCGAGAGAGAATAGAAGCGAAAACAGCAGTTCTCTTAGTCTTGTCCCCCAGACCGCGAACATTCCAAGAAAGAACAGACAACTTACGAGTCATCAGCGCAGGTGTCATGACATATGTGGTAAAAAGGACTTGTGCAGCGCGGGACCATACCCTGCTGAGCAGCAGGAGAAGAGCGCCAATCCGAAGGTGTTTCTATAAGGCTATCAGGGACCGTGGCAAAAACAAAAAAGAAATAGCAGACAAAAACAAGCCTGTAAAAATTGAAGGCGTAATAACATTCCATGGGCCAACCATGGCAATAAACAGCCGGCTTGATCCAAAAAACAAAACAAAACGGTATGGCGTTTTCCACACAAAAGAAAAACAGAAAAGAAAGAAAAAAAAAGGCCGCGTGGAAGGGGCTGGAGACATAGGAGTCCACAGTAGTGCAGACAGACGTCTGCAGAGGTTGCGGCACACATCTTAGGATAAGTAGGTAAACATCTTCCAAAAAAGAAATGAGACCTTGGG
The DNA here is from genome assembly GCF_000935625.1 of Nanorana parkeri. Classification (NCBI taxonomy): domain Eukaryota; kingdom Metazoa; phylum Chordata; class Amphibia; order Anura; family Dicroglossidae; genus Nanorana; species Nanorana parkeri. The sequence goes on from NW_017306895.1 coordinate 166,463, forward strand.
ATTGTAGAATGGCATTAGCTGCCAAAATGGAAGCTAGCAACAGAATATCAGGGGTCTCTATTCGTGCGTGACATCTTATCAATCCAGGCAGAGGTAGGGGAGTCGAAGAAGACGGTTTCTCCATCCGCAACGACCCGTAGTTTAGCGGGGTAGAGCATGGAGTACTGGTACTTGAGTTGACAAAGTCGTCGCTTTACCTCCAGAAATTTAGCCCTCTTTTTCTGGATCTCCTGGGAAAAGTCTGGAAAGAGCATGATTCTGGATCCCTCCAGGGAAATGTCCCCCATCTCACGAGCCCTGCGGAGGATGGCTTCTTTATCCCGGAAATTCAGGAGGCGAATCAGCATAGGGCGTGACGGCCCACCAGGGGGGAGAGGCCTAGTTGGAACCCTGTGTGCCCTCTCTACCATAGGTATCGATCAGCCATTTTTCAGCAAATAAAGTGGGGTTGGGTCCTTCCGCCCTTTCAGGGATCCCAACAGCTCTTATAATATTGCGTCGGAGTCTATTTTCAATATCCTCAGTTTTAAGGGAGTTCTCCGCGGATCTTTGAAGGGCGGACTTGAGGTCCGCCTGGATAGGGGCATTAGCATCCTCAAGATCACCAAGCCGACCCTCCAAGACTGTGGTCCGATCTCGGACCTTTTGAAGGTCATGCCGCAAGAATGATATGTGTAGCGTTCCTACCTCATAGCAGGGGTTCCGGCTATGAGGTAGGTATTAGCTCTTAGACTATCCAAAGTCATCAGCTCAATTGTACACCCAGACCAAACCGGCTTCATGCCCAATAAATCTACTTGATCTGTCAGGGAGGATATGGATGAGTTGCAGCGTTGTATGGCCGAAAAGACATCCTTAAGCGTGGGCTTTTGGGAAGATCTGCAGGGCTTATTCTTTTTCTTGGTAGAGGGGGCAGCACACGTGTCACTCACCGCGCCGTCTTCAGGATCTGAGCCATCTAAGCCAGTAGCTGAGCGAGAGGCCAGCGGGGTACTACATCCCGCATCCGTCACTCGTAATTTGCGGCAGGGCCCTCTTGGGGTCCCTCTTGCAAACTTCTCGAGCCTCAAGGCGACATCCCTGGAGCGGTCCCTCTGATGTTTGCGAGGAGTCTGGACAGGCGCACGCGAGCCGCGGCCATCTTGCAGATCCATACCTCCAGCAAGGCCGCATCTTTAGTTTTCGTCATCGTAGTGCTGTCTCAGGTTGCAAACCTATACATAGACACCATGTAGCCATTCCAGAGACAAGGCAGTCTGCTGCAGAAGTTCTGCCCAGCATGAGAACAGATACAGATTTAAAAGGAAGAGCAGCAAAGAGAAGGGAAACAACCATGGATTACTGCCCCTATTCCCATAGGGGCTGAACAGCAGTGAGTGAATAGCCAAATGCAGCATTTGGCTCAGTTATTCTGCTTGGTACCTTTGAGGTAGTGAGCAGAATAAAAAAAGATAAAACATTATTTTAAAAAATGTCAAAAAAAGAAAAATAGGAATGTTAGGAGGGACCCCAATTTAAGAAAAAAAATGTGTGGGGTTCCCCCCAAGTCATACCAAGCCCTTTAGCTCCGTTAGGAATTTTAAGGAGAAATCCCCCCCCCCCCAAAAAAATGGGGGGGGGATGTGGGGTCCCCCCTAAAATTCCTAATCAGACCAAGATGCTGCCCCCCTTGTGAATGAGTATGGGGTACTCGTACCACTACTCATTCACTAAAGGATTAATTAAAAATGTAAATAAATACACCAGACTTTTGAAAAAGTCCTTTAATTGAAAAAAAAAATGTAAAAAAGATCCAAGGAAGTAATCCATGTGAATCTCAGCATGCAGCATTGTCAACAACAATGTTGACTCGCCTGAATAAAAAAAAGCCCAACGCCCACTGATCCGTCCACCCCACCGAGCAAATGCTGCAAAATGACCTGTTAGACAGGTGTCGGCAAAAAAGTCAACAAATGGGCGGAGCTAGCAGTGACATCACCTCCGGCTCTGCCTATTTGTTTTGATTTAGCCGGTACCTATCATATGGTCGGCCAAATCAAAACAAATGGGCGGAGGGAGTCGTTATGGCTGGTTCCGCCCAGTTGTAGGCATTTAATGACAGCCCAGCATCCTCAGGTCATTAGAGGACACTTAAGTGTCACTGAATGAAAACAACTGGGTAGACTACATGAAATTGTCCTTAAAATTCAAGGTCGTCATTGAAATACTTTGTTAAATTTTAAAGCTCAACCAAATATTTTCTAGATTAAAAAATATGTTTTATGAAGCATAATCATCAAAGTGTATAAGAAAATCTATCAACTTAACTAGGTTTTACCACATAGCATGGGATTTGGATCTGTTTTCATGCCTTCCCAGTTTTATCCAATTTCAATAAATCAAAAGTTAGGTATGTATTTTCATGTTTCTCAATTAAGAAAAGTGTGTGTAACTTGGTATATTTCATGTATTTGTTTTATAACTCCATAAAATGTATTTTTATTTTTATCTTTGTATAGGGCCAAATAAACAATACATCTCATAAATATCAATTAAATGAAAAGAGCATTTAAACCTAAATAAATAGCTGAATTTAATGCTACACAAACTATGTTTTTATGTTAACTTATTTTAGTGTATTTTACTGAATAAATATTATAACATTTTTTTAGTATTTTTTTATTTTATTTTATTGTATTTATTTATTTTTAATAATAACCTTATATTATTCAGAAAGTATTTTTTATATTTATGTAAACAGTTCTAAGCATTTTATTATCTTTTTTTAACCAAATATAACAATGGTTCATTATCCCCATATTGATCTGGCATCCCAAGCTTAGTGCTTTTCAAGTCTCATAATCAAAATCAATTATTTTCCTCCAGCTTATGTTAAAACTAAGATGAGAGAACAATGCCTATACTAAAATGTATTCTGGCCACATGAGATGTTTATGCACATTTTTTTAATCAGATCTATTTTATTGAACTTTTGTAAATTTCAATCATACAAAACAAAAAAATATATAAGGCTCCTCTTATTCCCTGACCTCCATCAGAGGGAAAACATCTGATAACCATACAGAATGTATTAGCACATGGAACCATTGACATAGTGCTGCATCCATAATCATATTGACAACATGGACCTATACAGTTATTATTAAACAAGTAGATTTTAAAGTGCCTTGTGAATAGTCAAAAGAACCAAATAAACAGTAACATGTACCTTTGTAATTCAATACAATTATTTTTTAAACAACAGTGTACTTCATATTTATCATACAGGCCTAAAACAATATGTTTACCCTTATTTCACATGCTACACACTATGCATTTATTGAGCTATTGTTTATATTTTTATAAAGAACTAATATAGAGCAGTGAGTAGGAACTACTGACAGGCCTGCATTTGTGCTCAAGGCAAGATTGTAACCTGTCATAAATATACCCTATCCTTGGTAAATCAATATAAGGCTAACCTGGGTTATTAAGACAGGGTGCCCATTGTGCCTCAAATTTCTGCATAGTATCTCTGCATCAATACAGCCTTTTGTTGATCTAAGAGTATTACTGAGAATTTAATCTTGATTGTTGGACTGTGGTAGATGAAAGGAAAGCCTATTAACAGGCAATAATCTTGCAAGTGGGAAAAAAGGACCTGGTAAAGGTGGCCTTTAGTTTGGCATCATTGCAATTCAGATTCAGTGGATAACCCAAAACACAAACAGGGTCAGTGACATGTTGACTGAAAATATTCTAAGCAGTCTTTTAAACCTTCAGTAAATAATGATTAACCCAAGTTAAGAAAGTGCCATTATTAATAATTATTAATACATTTTTAATCCTCTTTTAAGGCCCAGTAAATGTAAAAGCTTTAGGGTAAATGTACTCTATGTATCAGGGGTGCCCACAAGGTCGATCGCGATCTACCAGTCGATCGCGTAGCGACCACTGGTAGATCGCCATGTCCTCTCCTCCCGCCGCTTCTCTGGATCCCCGCTGCTCTCCCCAGTGGGGATCCGAGAAGAAGTGAAGGAACCGGCAGCGGGGCAGGGCGGAGGACGGAGCCGCTGTCACTGAACTAATGCAGAGCGGTGAGGAGAGAGAGAGAGAGAGGCGCTCGGCCAGGATCTGACAGCCGGCGCCTCTCTCTCCCCTCACTGCTCGTCCGTTCTGTCACAGCGGCTCCAACACCCACCCCCCGCGGCTGAAGTGCTTTCACTTCTCGTTGGATCCCCTGCTGCCTCTGCCCGGGAGAGCAGGGGGGATGCAGAGGAGAAGCTGAGCCCATTTGTGCGTGGCCGAGCGGCAGAGGAAAAGACGAAAAATAGTGGTCGCCCCTGCTATATATGATGTATAACGCTTTTAGAAAGTTATGGGAATTTAGCGACATTTGAAAAACGGTGTGTATCATATTGCCGAAACCCTCTTTTGGTACTAGTTTCTGGAGCAAACAGGATCCAAAGGTCATTTAGAAACAGTTGAATTTTTGCAGAACCTCATAGTTGTATCTTGCAATATTGTTTAAAATATATTAAATGTGTTTATTTTCCAATTATAAATTTTGGCTTTTGCCTCAATTGCATGTCTCAGCTGGATATATGATTAAAACATTGAGTGGGGGACTAAAGCCCCAAATGATTTAAGAGTGTTTAATTAATCATTGGAGAAATTCTGTGTATATTATTTCTTTTCCAGTTGCCCATATTTTCCAATTTAACCAAATTCAGGGTAAAAAACTATCTAACAGATAGGTTTATGTTATAAATTCGCATGTCCTATGCAGTTCTCAAATCTTCCACTATTTGTTGTTTAAAGGAAAGGGTAGCTATTTTTTGCTAACCTCACATTTGCACCATCCAACGCATATATTAGGGCATAACTGACAATGTAATTGGCAGCAAATGTTGATGTAGTTAACCTTTTGAAATAGTCTCCAATAAATCACCTGTCTGTTTCCCCATTTAAAACATCTCTGGTCTAAAAAAAACATTTTATTTTCAGCTTTGGGCATACGTATCTGAGTGAAGGTGTACATGGGAGTTTCTCTGGGAGACTAGTAAGAATTTAAAATAAAAACATGGTCAATATTAACTACTTTTTTTGCATTCAAAGCATTTTGTTTGGTTTTAATATTTTAACTGTTTTAGAGTAGTTTTCTGAGGTAAGATTTGGCAGTACCCCATATATAGGGATACTGATATGAAATCTTTGTTTATTTTAAGTATGTTCAGATTGTTCCAGCTGTTCAGATATACTGACCACAAGGGAAAACAATGAAAATACCCCTGTTCTTTGCTGGTCTTCAAATACCAAAGAGATAATTCCTGTATTAAAGTGCTCAGACATCTCAAACCAGAATTATTTTAGGTTTCTGTATATAGTTTTTCCAGAGTGGGATCCACACAGTTGTTGAAGTCTCCAACTGGCAGGAGTGGAACATTTAGCATGTCCATGACAAACCTGAAAGAAATGTAATAATTCACACAAATACAGTGTGATAAGGCATAAAATAAAAGGTTTTCAAAGCAGATTACCACAAAAAAAATATATCTAGCTTCTACATGAATTACATTTTGCAAGCAGACATACTTAATGGTGCTATGAGACTAGTAATTCTAGTTCTAGTAGACTTACTCCTCTGGAAAAGGAGGTATGAGTAGAGTGGACATTTTTACCTATTCAGGGCTTGTTCACATAGACAATAGTATCTTGGTGTGTCTTTTGAATGTGGAAAAGAAATAGACACCGGCACTCCAATAGTAAATTGATTAAGTCTATTTATTGATGTGCATCAAAAGCAAAATAACACACGTATTGCGATGTTTCGGGGACACACAGGAACCCCTTCATCAGGCAAAACATGATACCAGAGAGATGACATAATACAAGAAATGTGGGGATACGGCATAAATACAACAAAAGCCATCCGTTTGCAGATGTCAAAGGATCAGATGGAGGGAGTGGTTTGCTCAGATGCTGCCACTAGATACGCCCACCAGATAGAGGGTGGGGGAGGCTGCACACGTCTCTATGACGTGGACTTCAGCCGCACCCACGTCCCGAGGAAACAGTGTGGGAAAGAACTCAGTGATTGGCCGCACACATCAGAGGATGTAAAGTGATGTATATTGGCCTGTTTCAGTGTGCTGTTTAGGGGAGTGGAGAAGTACGTGGAAGAGGGGGGAGAATGTAAGGAGGAGAGGTGAGGTCTTCCAAACCACAAATTGTGTTTAGTTAGTGTACCAATCTTGTATCAGATAGGCATTTCCAGAATTTTGAAATCATCATTTTAGCTGCAATAATCAGGTATAGAAGTTTTTGTATTTATGTAGGACCTTGTTTCTTATGTGCAAAAGGAAGTAGGTGGGGTCATAAGGAGGATTTACGTTTGTTACCATAGGGATATTGTGACAAAGTGCTTGCCATAAGGATCCTAAGTTGGGGAAGGTCAGAAATAGGTGGGGTAATGTCCTCTCATTACTGAAGCATTTCAAGCAGAAGGGGCTATATGGCTAAAATAAAATTCAAGTTTCACTGGAGTGTAGAACCAGTGGGCAGACAGTTTATATTTAGACTCCTGGGGTTGATTTTTTAAAGTCAAATAAGCTGTTCAGGAGGGAATTTGCATTTTACATGGATAATTACCCTAAGATTAGTGAATTTGGTAAAAATTAACGTTGTAAATTCTACACAATCACATGCAAACCCCCCCATTATTTTTGCTTACACATAATTGGATAATAGAAATGAGCAGAACTTCACCTCAGTCTCCAAGCCAAGGGTATAGTCTCCATCTATCCTTCTTTGATGATCTTTTAAAAGAAGTGATCTTTTCTCAGGGGTGTTTAAACCTTTAAAAAAGAGTGAGTCCCACTCAGAAGGTAGTAAAGAGGACAGGAGGAGGAGGGTAGAGTGGAAGTCAGGTCTGATGGGAAAGGGAGTATATGGGGCTACAGTGGGGAGGGTTAGGTAGGTAGAGAGCTAGGGGGAGTAGGGTAGTAGGTACAGTATGGGATGAGCTAATGACCACTAGGGTCAAACAGGCAGTGACTATTTAAGACAGCTTTAGGTTATCGACTATTTAAGTTATATAAAAGTATTCAGATAACAAACAATTTCAGAACTCCAGTTGCAGTTCTGGAAGTGCTTTAGGGCCAAGAGATTTAAAGGGCACACTCACAGTGTGTCTCCATTGTTGACAAATCCCTAATGATCCAGTCCCTATACAATTATCAGTTTAATTTGAAATATAAGAGCAAAGGTTGAGCATGCCAAACAAGTTCAATAATATGCAGTCAGGAGTAATATAACATATGGTTCCAGGGGAGTGAACAACGGAGAAGGAGTCCTCCTAACCAGGTATCTAATGGTGGTGACCACTATCCATAGAGTGTAGGTAGTTACAGATACTTTAATTCCCTTATATTGTAGCACTAGGCTCAGAAGCATGGTAGTCAACTATGGGTAGATAAAGCAGTTATTCAGTCACAACATGCATTTATCCAGCAAAGTAAAGGGTAGTGAGGGGTGCCTTGGAGGTAGATCGCATAGCATAGGACATGAGAAACAGGTGGCATTGATTTGGTTTGCTTTTGAACAGAATGAGGCTACAAGGATCTCCATGTCTGGATTTATGTGCAAATGAGCAGGTAGATAGGGAGGTTTGGAGGAATACTTAAAGTGGCACTAAACTCTTCTTAAAAATGCATTCAAGTACCCCATTAAGAAATCTTAAACATGCTTTTAAGTAATCTATTAACAATATGAATATTATTTGTGTATCACTCACCTGTAGATACTCAGATCATCTCTGAATTCATGCTGACCCTTCAGGAGGGTGGCTACTTTGGCTCCCCATGGTACCTATGTGGGTTGTAAAGTAGTCATTGTTCCAAGCTCACTCCCATGATAGACTTCAATCTCAATACAAATGGGTAAACTAAACGTGATATTGTAGTCCATCACAGGAGTGAGCTTAGAGAGGTGGCTACTTTATAATACACACAAGGACAATGGGGAGCTGTCACTGCTAGCGCCACCCAATTGTTTTCTCTTTTTTTTTCTACTTTTTTAAAACTGTTTTTCTATTCTGCTTGGTACCACAGAAGGTACCGAGCAGAATTGCCGAGCCGAATGCTACTCGGCGGCATTTGGCTATTCACTCACTACTGTTCGGCATCTATGAGAATAGACCGAACAGCAGTGAGTAGCCTGCCGGAGGTTCGGCTCAGCCGATCCAGATGTTGGATCGGCTGAGTCGAACTCCTTCTCCTTCTGAGCATGTTTGGCCAACCCGAAGCCAGCCGCAGCAAGCCGATGTATGGCTGATTTTAGTCGGTGTACGGCTGGAATCAGCCGTACAAGCCTGAAGTGAATAGCCGAACAGCGTTCGGCTCACTTCACTTCAGGTCGGTTATTCACTCGGCTGCCTATGGCAGCTTTGTGAATAACCCCCTTAGTTTTGAGTGATTAACTTATTATTTATTGTATACATAAATTATTGTGCCACAAATTGAAAGCTGTCTGTGTTTCCTATGAATGTCATTTAAATAACTTTTTCCATAGCTAGAAAGCTATGTATGTGCTTTGTCAATTGTAGGCAGTAGACTTTTTTTCTTTATATGTAAGTATGTTTGATTCTGTGTGCAATGCAGTCTAATTGTAACAGACATATTTGATAGTAATTTTCTTTTGATGATCATTATCATATTCATGCACAAGTAACATTGCTGAACCACAAATGCATAATTTCTGAACAGCATAACTTTTTATTTATGCTCATAGATTATTTTTATGACTTTATTTACTAGATGCCTCAGAGGTATTTGGATTTATTTATGGCCCATGCTCTCTTTTTGCTTTGATTGCTAATAGTCCTTCTGTGGTGTATCTTATTTATCAACCACTTGCTCCATCAGGCTTTGTAAAGCATGCTTCTTTGAAACAGTGTTTCAGAAATATAATACTTTGACTGTAATTTTCAAAAGTTATAATCAAAGGTCTCACTTGCTAGGTACAAGTAACAAAACAATATTGTACATTTTGCCAGGTAACGGGTCCTAATCAAAGAGATAAGGATATAGTTAGGGGCCTGAACTTTTTTACATCAATCAATTTGGTAAACATTCTGCAATAGTTCTTAAATACATGCATGAGGAAAGTATGTGCTGATTATCTGAAAAATAAATGCACTGAAATATGCCCTCTGTGCCCTCTGGAATGCTCGCTTTCTAGGATCATAGGGCAGTTCAGACAAACCACAACCATCCTTTTCAAGTGCCACTGTACAAAATATTGGAATACATATTAGTTACTGATGGAAAATTACCACAAAACAATGTTCTTGCAATATGCTCTAACATTACTAATTGTGAGTCTCCGGGAACATGGCCATATGTAGTAACATGCACACCAGTGTCAACATATGGAATAGCAAAAAGATTAACAAATGCTGTCCTTTTCTTCTCAGCATTACCTCTTTCTTCCAATTCATACAATTCTCACCCCTCTTCCATTTCAAATTGTTGTTTAGTCCAGGAAGAAAAGCATATTTTTCCCCACTAATAGTGTTAACTGTCCCCTTGGATTAAAGGTAGAGTCCTTGCCCAAAGGAGAAGAATTTAGAAACTCAAAAACAACCACACTGTAATTTGTTCATCACTGTTACCTCAATGTTTTGAATCAATGTTGCCTAGTTGTCCATACATTCTGCCCGGTCTAAATTACTTAAAAGGCCATACTGGAATGAGTTTCTGTCTATTGGTGGTGTGTTGATGCTGGTTTTACTATCCATATGGCATGATCATTTCAGTTGGAAAGGGCCCTAGAATATAATGTGTTGTTATTATCAGCTCCACCACCACCTTTCTTCTTATATGTTGCACCTACCATTTACTATAATTAACTGCTGGCACATCTATCAAATTCATGATAAATAATTACAGAATGCACTGTAATATCAAGGAAATGTATTAGAAACAGATTGGGTTAACTGCAATTGACTGCTGCTATCAACTATCCAAAGTTTTTGTGCAATTCAGTTTCATAAAGTTATAGCTAATAATAATTGTCATAGTGTTATGAATGGAACCTAAATTTGATATCTAGTTTGTTTGTACATGGCTCCACTTTGTTTCTGAGTTAGGTTTGTTTGCAATGTTTACATATTGCTATTTTGGATCATGGAACTCAGCCATACACGAAAGATTGTCAAAGGTTGTTGCAGTCATCATTTCATGTTAATCTAAGAGATGAACAGATCAGAAAAGTAATTGAGTAGTTCCAACAATCAGCAAGAAAATGGTTGTTTTATTTTAATCTTAGACCTTGTAAAGACCCAGGATATTTGTATGAGATGAATTCATTCTAAATCAATTATTTATTCATCAATGAGGGCAGGGATCTTGGAGAGCAATCTTCCATATTTGCATATAACCTATTTTCAATCAAATGTATGCTGCAGTGAAAATCCATTTGGATACATAGTTTGTGTCTTGGGGTCCATATTGGTAACTTTCAATCAATATTACTTATGCATATTTTACTTAAGAAGAGATGTGTTTTAGAAAATGTAGGGAAAATTTATGAAATGTAATGAAAGAAGATCATTGTGGGAAAGAACACTAATGGACACCAGCCTAAATTCTTGCAGGTTTCTGGTCTTAAATATTCAATAATGTGGGCGTTTGACAATAACAACTAACAATAATTCTAAGGGGTCTATTCACAAAAGATTGAAGAGTTTGGAGAAGGCAGTAGAAGCAAACAATCTAGGCCAAAATAGCTGATTAGGAAACATTATCCAATTCAGCTCACTTTCCAGTTCAGCTATGTTGTCCTAGATTGTTCACTTCTCCTGCCTTCTCCAAACTCTTCACCCTCTTGTGAATCGACCCCTAAGTTTAATTTGCTTTACATTAATATTACTAATAGTAAAATTTCCCCATCACCCTGTCTATAAATTACCATGGCAAAACTGTTATAAATGGTAAGAATGTGGCATTCATAATGCACCTGCAATGCATGATGGAAGTGTTTCCTATTCTAGGAAAATTCTTACAGTCACAGAAAGCATGCTTTGCAAAAGTAAATGTGTTCCTCTAATGAACCTTCCCTAAATGTATATTGTAACACACTGTGGGGTCTATCCACAAACATTATTATGGCATGTGTTATGTGCTTTACCTAATGTTTCTTTCATGATTTATGAAGACACATCACATTTACAAAAGTTTTACCTTACATTTCTCAAGGCCACTTTCCACAGGCGGTAGTTCATATGGTACTTTACCAAATAATGCAATATTTCGATGCAACTATTTTTACTATAAAATGTATGTAAAATGTCATACATCCTAATTCCATGCATGTTATTTATCTAAATGTCTCCCCAGGCTTGTTAAAAGAAAAGTATAGGCTTCTATAATTGCCCATAGTCCTAAAATTATCTTCTGCAATTCTTCTACTCCACCACAAGATGTTCTCAGCCTTCTAGGTTAATGACCCCAAGGGGATATCACCACTACCCTTTATTTATAATGTATTGAAGCATACAGTGACACTAACATCATTATATCAGTGATGTTCTTTGCATCATATTATAACGAAAACAGAGAACTGACAATAGATTCATCAAAAAAGTATTTGTATCATCTCTATGCTTAAGAAGAGGCCTCCAAGGAGAGGGTCAACTGTGGCTGCAGAATGCTTGAGCTTTAGAATATTAGTAGTGTTTGCCTGGAGAACATTGTGGGGTCTATTCACTAAGCTGCCATAGGCAGTCGAGTGAACAACCGACCCGAAGTGAAGTGAGCCAAACTCTGTTCAGCTATTCACTTCAGGTTTGTACAGATGATTTCAGCCGTACATCGGGTTGCTTTGTGTGGCTTCGGGTCGGCCCGAACATGCTCAGCATGTTCGGCCGACCCGAAGTGTACAAGGAGTTCAACTCAGCCGATCCAACATCTGGATCGGCTGGGCCGAACCTCCGGCAGGCTACTCGCTGCTGTTCAGTCTATTCTCATAGATGCTGAACAGCAGTGAGCAAATAGCCAAATGCCGCTGAGCGTCATTCGGCTCAGCTGTTCTGCAGCGAGCAGAATGGCAAAATGGTTAAAAAAGTACAAAAAAACCATAGAAAACGATTGTGCGGAGCTAGCAGTAACAGGGATTGATCGAGCAGATTAAACCTTTCTGGGTGTTTCTCTCTCGGGCGGCCGGGAGCCACTATCTAATAGCGGGAGACTCCCAGAGCACCAGGGAGAGTTGGACTGTCTGTAGATCAGAGTCCCTGGTTACCTGGTAACCAGGGACACTGATCTCTCTGCAAGTGGCCAGAGCCAGCTGTAGGATATAGCTCCGCCCAGCTGTCAGAAGCAGGCTGTCGGCAGGCCAGCTTCAGATTTCACCTCAGGTCAGTCAAGCCGAGGCATATGCCTTCGGCTCGACTTAGCTGCTTGGCCAACTTCGGGAGCTGTACGGGCTATACTGAATAGCCCATACATCAGCCCTTGGGTTCTACTGAACCGAAGGTGTCCTGGGGCCGAAGCTAGCCGAAGGATCAGCCAAAGCTAAGGCTAGATCCTTCAGCTGCTTCATGAATAGACCCCTGTGAGATTATATGAGGAGTCCATTAGGGTAACAGGATAGGAGTCATATGGGCTAGGCTTAAAATACTAATTTATAAGAAATAAAGGCTGTCTTTAGTTAAATATCCTTCTTATGGGAACAATACTTATTCCACAAATACCAATTAAAAATTATGAGTTTACATTAAGAATATTGTTAAAATTATTCATGCAACTTACTGAATTGACCCTAGTGATGCAAAACACACATGTCAGTATTCGGACATTGCCATAGTAGTCTGTTACAACTTTATAATTGTTGATAATAAGTTAGCTCACTGATTTCATCACTGTATTAATATTTTCTGAACTGTTCACCGCCTATTATGTGTACTCCATCAGGATTATTCAATAAGCAAAATAGCAATTTGCCAAAATCTATAGCAGACAATTAATCTTTCACTGATCTGACTTCAGTTAACTGAAATTTAGTAGGAAGCTGTGAGTTACTGAGTTTTTCAGATTACTTTCTTTCTTTCACTGCTTTATTGAATAAACATGTAAATATGATTTGATCTTCCCTTAGATGATACAGTTATAATTGCTAACATCATAAAAAATAATTATTAAGATTATTTAGGCTTGTGTGAAAATATTTTTGGCAGATAATTCTAACTCATCCTTGTAGTAATGTTTCTCACTAAGGTATCCCCTTTGAGAGTATTCTCCTGTGTTTATTTACACTGCTTGACACACTAACATCCATTCTTTTAGCCACAACAATACTCAAAAGGTTTGGTTTACTATAGTAGAGAAGGTCCACTTAGCAAAGTAATGTTTTGCTTACTTTGGGGTTGATTTAGTAAAAGATAGATGTCCTTAGAAAAGTAAATGCTAATGTGCTGCAATGGTGTGAATGGGCCCTATTTGTTTTGGTTTAGATCTCCTCTAAATTTGAAGAGGGCACAATATGTATCCCTTAAACAGCTCCAACCCTTTGGTTTTGAAGCATGTTTCAAGCGAACTGCATTTATTTCACTTTTATTTATAATAAATTTATATGCAAGGCAGAATCCTGCTTTCTGTTTTTTTTTTATTTTGTGCATATGATTTTGTAATCACAGAGTTGAGTAACTAAAGGAATAGAGATTGTTCACTAAACAAATTAAATTCTAAGTTTGTAAATTGTATGAATACTGAATGTTCACTTAGCTTGGTAAATAAGATGGTCATGTTCACTTTAAAGAACCAACCATGTGTGAAGCAATTTAAAATAAAACATTTTTTTTTGCTTCTATGTGATTGGATGATTGAAATGAAAACAGTGAATCTGTTTTCATTTCAATCATTCAATCACATGGAAGCAAAAAAAAAGCTAAGTGATCATTCAGTGTACAAATAATTTCCAAAGTGACCATTTACTTTGCTAAATGAAAAATCTCTATTCCTTTAGTAACTCAACCCTGTCAATATACAATCATATGCACAGAAAAACCCAAAAAGCACGATTCAGTCTTGCATATAAATTAAGGATTTATATATACTATTGTTTTGGTTATAACATCTATAAGTGTTAAAACCTTACTTTTTAGTGATATGTCTGTTTTGGAGTGTACTTTTGCTCTACATACTTTATTAACTAACACTAAATAGTGTTTGTTTGTTTATTAATTGTTTACTTGTTTCACTTTGCAACAAATTGTATTATAGCTTATTAACTTGTTTTTTAGATAAATAATTGTAGCACAATAATCAGGAAAGTATAAAACATTTTCTAATTTAATAAAAACATGTTGTGCCAATTCTTTAACTTGCAATGTTAATCAGGAAGTAACTGAACGTAATTCAAATAAATGTGTAAATTTAATATATTACAACTTTTTTAGATTCAACATCTTTCTGAAAAGCTTTAAAAATGTTACATCTATTGGCAGGACATCCATAATGGTGTAAATGTAAGAGTAACTGCAAGGGACAGCCTACAGCATTGCTTCAGGCCTAGTAACCCAGTAACAGAAGGGAATTAAAGTTTCTTTGTTTGTTTTGAAATGCAACAATCATTTTGATAACCATGTAGTTCCTCCTTTACGATCTTGCTAAAATATTCGAGTAATGATATATATGTATTGCTGCAGCAATATTCCACTTTGTGAATACCTACCTGTTACACCTATGTACATATAAATGTTCCCTAGCTTATGTAAGGGTTACATCCACAAACTATCAATTTACAAGTCTATTCATAAAAGGGTGAAGAGTTTGGAGAAGGCAGGAGAAGTGAACAATCTAGGCCAAAATAGCCGATTTGGAACAATTCTCCAATTCAGCTCACTTTCCAGTTGAGCTATGTTGTCCTAGATTGGTCACTTCTCCTGCCTTATCCAAACTCCTCACCCTTTTGTGAATAACCCTGTTAATGTTCAAAGAAGAACTCCACTATTGATTAAAATTAAGCCATACAGGGGTGTTACCGCCGCACTGCATGGGTCAAGTGCTCATTTTGGTCTAGGGCCAAAAATAAAGAAGGTATACTCACTTTATCCTAGGTCCCACCTGTCTGCTTGACTTGTTTCATCAGCCTCTTCTCCCCCAGGCTCCAGTGGTCTAAGGACTCATGACATCACCACTTCTAATTTAGGTCTATTAGACATGAGGACACTGGAGATAGTATAAAATAAGTAATTAGCTTAAACAGCATTTTAAAAGGAAAACTAAGTTTTTTTTAAGAGTATACATTTTACATACAGATTTTACAGAACTTCCATATTTTACCAGCTATTTTTATCTATTATTATTATTATTAGCAGATTTCACATGCAGATTTTTAGATTGCAATGCTAATGGATATCACCTATTTAAATAATGCTCCACAATGAACAATTTTTGTTGTATCAGATTCATTTGGCAAATCTTATTTTTTGGGCAATCGCTATTTTTTATTAGCATGAACATTGGCAAGTAAAAGTGTTTCCTCTGCAGAAAATAACACAGCTCATGAATTAAGACAGTCAGGACAAATCTTCATGCACATATGAAGGCAAAACAAATATTTTTGTTTTGCAAAAAATACCACATTTTACAAATTCAACCTACTCCATCAGTAGGTCAGCAAATCCAAACCTACAACCAGCTTTTATAGCTTGGATCTCTGCTCTGTTTTGTAGCCCAAATTCCCCTTCACCCAAACTTAGATTTGTCCCCAACTAATTCTCAGTGTCCTCCAATCACATGAGTACACTTAAAGAAGAGAGCATGTCATTTATTGGTGGCAGTAAGCACAGCCTTATATACCCTCATGAAGTGTTTACTTTTATGCCTGTTTATCAAAATGTACAGCACTCGCTGTACAACTGGAAAGTCAGCTGGTCAGGGTTAATACTCCCCCCAATTTAATTCACTGCCAACTGGGGAACATGTGAACCACTGGCTTTTATAAGAGCAAAGTTCAGTGCCAGCGTTTTTATCCTGGCTCCACTACTGAATATGTAACCTTGACCAAACAGACTGCCAGCTAAGTCCACAAAGTCTGAATTCTGTCTAGAATATTTTACAGGTCATTGATCCATTAGGGGGTCTATCCACAAAACTGCCGTAGGCAGCCGAGTGAATAACCGACCCGAAGTGAAGTGAGCCGAACGCTGTTCGGCTATTCACTTCAGGCTTGTACGGCTGATTTAATCCATATATCGGCTGAAATCAGCCGTACATCGTGTGGCTTTGACTTTGGCTGCAGAAGAAGTTCGACTCAGCCGATCCAACATTTGGATCGGCTGAGCTGAACCTCCGGCAGGCTACTTGCTGCTGTTCGGCCTATTCTCATAGATGCCGAACAGCAGTGAGTGAATAGCCGAATGCCGCCTCTGTGGTCCCGAGCAAAATAGAAAAACAGTTAAAAAAAGTAGAAAAAAATAGAAAACGATTGGAATGATGGTAGATAGCAGAGGAAGCTTCTTTGCTATCTGCAAGTTTTTTTAGTATTCTGACAGCTGCTGTCGTCAGAGTTAAAAAAAAAAAAGGCAGCATAGGAATGCATAGCTAGATTCCTATTGGCTATTCCAATTTGCAAGCTGGCTACTGCACCTGCCCTCTGCTGCTGTCAATCACTAGAAGGGGACCTGATGGAGAACTGCAGGTTCCCCCCTGCTGATTGACAGCAGCAGTGGGCGGGTGCAATAGCTAGTTTGCTATTGGCTATTGCAAAGTGAAATAGCCAATAGGAATCTAGCTATGCATTCCTATGCTGTTTATTTTTTTCTGACTGACTGCGCCGCGGCTCCGATGTCAGAAGAAAAAAGAACAAAGAACAGAGGAGGGAAAGGTTTACTCTGCTCGATCGAACAGAGTAAACCTTTCTGGGACTCTGAACTGTCATTACACACTGAGAATCGTGATATCACGGCGGCTCTGCCGAGTTCTCATTGTAATGACAAATCAGCATCCCCTGGTTACCTGGTAACCAAGGGGCGCTAATCTGTCTCTGCAAGTGGCCGGAGCCAGCCGTGAGATGATGGCTGGCTCCGCCCAGCTGTCAGTAGCAGGCTGTCGGCCGGCCAATGGCTCGACTCAGCCGCTCGGCCAACTTCGGGAGCTGTACAGGCTATAGTGAATAGCCCGTACAGCAGCCCTTCGGTTCTGCTGAACCGAAGGGGTCCTGGGGCCGAAACTAAAAGAAGGAAATAGACGCCTAGGTGATTTCTATTTAATTGCTTTTTTAAACAATGTATGCTCCAGTTTTCAAAGATCGCCTAAAGGTGGACAGAGTAGGAGATAGGCAGACAGATTGGGGTAGAGAGTTCCAGAGGATGGGAGACACTCTTGAAAAATCCTAGAGGCGAGCATTCGAGAAGGTGACAAGAGAGCTGGAGAGCTGGAGGTCTTGGGAAGAACAAAGGGGGTGGTTTAGGTTATTGTTAGTATTTTGAATTTTATACATTGTGGTTGTTGGGAGCCAGTGCATCGATTGGCAGAGTGGGGTGGTGAACACTGATCTGTTGGTAAGGTGGATGAGTCTGGCAGCATCATATATGATGGAATGAAAGGGGGATAGTCTGTTTAGTGGTAGGTCAACAAGTAGGGAGTTACAGTAGTCAAGGAGAAATATTACAAGGGAGCAAATTAGAAGCTTTACAGTATCCTTTGTTAAGAAGGGGCGAATTTTGGAAATGTTACGGAGGTTGAGTCGGCAAGATTTGGATAGTGATTGGATGTGGGGCTGAAAGGAGAGCTCAGAATCAAGGATTACTCCGAGCAGCCTGGCTGGATGGGAGGGGTTAATTGTACTGCTGTTTATTGTGATGGAGAGGTTGGGGGAGGGAACACAGAGAGAAGGAAGTATTATAAGCTCAGTCTTGGACATATTTAGTTTGAGGAAGTGGTGTGACATCCATGTTAATATGTCAGTGAGTAGGTTAGTAATGCATGAGAAGATAGGAGAGGTGACCTGAGGGGTAGAGAGATATATTTGGGTGTCATTAGCATAGAGATGGTAATGGAAGCCATGGGAGGTTATCAACTGACCCAGGGAGGAAGTGTAGATGGACAATAGAAGGGACCCAAGGACGGAGCCTTGGGGACCCCATGGATAGAGAAAGAGGAGAGGAGGAAATAGAGTTAGAGGTGACACTAATTGTGCAGTCAGATTGGTGGGAGGTGAACGATGAGAGAACAGTCTTGGAGGCCAAGGGATTGAAGTTTATTGAGAAGGAGTGGGTGGTCAACTGTATCAAAAGTAGCAGAAAAGTCCAGGAGTATGAGCACAGAGTAGTAGCCTTTGGTTTAGGTGGTTAGTAAATCATTAGTAAGTTTCAGAAAGGCACTTTCTGTGGAGTGTTGCAGATGAAAGCCAGATTAAAAGGGGTGGAAGAGGTTGCTAGCAGTGAGGTGGCAGCTCAGGCGTTTCTAGACTAGTTGTTCACTAGGTATTGAGGTAAATGGGAGCAAGGAGATGGGTCTCAAATTGTTCAGACTGGTGGCCTCATTGGGGGCTTTTTTTAAAAATCGGGTTCACCAAAATTGTTTCAGAGGTGTAGGGATGATGCCAGTGCAAATGGAGAGGTTTAGGATGTGGTTAAGAGATTAGAATAGAGCTAGAGGGTAACTGGAGTAGTTGTGAGGGGATGGTGTCCAAAGGGGCAGGTAGTTAGGTGGATGTTGGATAAAAGAGTAGCTACTTCATCTGCAGTGACCGGATCAAATGAAGAGAGTATTGAATGTGGTGGTAGACAAGTGATTGGCAATATCCTGGGCAGTGAGTGAGTTGGTTGGAGGAGGAGGCGGGGGACGAAGTAGGGAGTTAAAGGTAGAAAAGAGTTGACGGGGACTGGATGAAAGGGTGTTAATTAGGGATGCACCGATACTTTTCGAGTACCAATGCCGATACTTGGCATTTTCATGAGAACTACCAGGGTTCCAGCGGTTCCAGCTAGGACCTAGCTCTGGGGCTCCACCACTGTCCTGAAATAATTAGTCAATATTGTTTTAGAAAATGTCACAGTTCAGCTGGCTCTTAGATTCCACATCCTGGGGAACCCCTGCCACCTACTCACCCAACCTCTCCTGCTTTCTCTTATGCAGCTTCTCGGCCAATCAGTGCAGTCCGCTTGTGACCAATCCTGTGGATTGGCCACAAGCGGATTCCTGGAAGTTTTCCCGTGTACTGAACCTTTGGCTTGTCCTTGGTAATCCCTGACTACAGTCTACCCTGTGCTCGCTTTTGTCCTTGGAAATCCCTGTCTACTGGCTACGCTGTGCTTCGCTTTGTCCCTGGAAGTCTTCAGCCTGTCCCTAACCTTTGATTTGTTCCCTGTGCCTGTTAGGTGAGATGGGTGGACCTAGGGATTGTGACCTGGGGTCAGCACGCAGCCAAACCCATCTCCACCATCAGGAGCTCTGGTGAATACCGGCTGGCTCTTAGATTCCACATCCTGGGGAACCCCTGCCACCTACTCAGCATACCATGCCACCTACTCAGCATTGCAGCACTTCCAGCTCTAGCTGACTTCCACTACCTCATTCGGTTCCCCTGCTTGTACACCAGCTCTGGGAGTCGTCAGCCTACACTGCTTGGACCCTTTTCTCTGAGTGTCCCTGCCAGTCTGGTGGAAAAGGTCCACATACCTGACTCCAGTTCATACCTGTGAGTCCCAATCCATGACAATAAACAAAAATGTATCAGTACTCGTACTTGTAAGTACTTGGGCAAGTACCAATACTTGTACTCGCAAAACTGGTATTGGTGCATCCCTTTATTTATATTTATAAAAACAAAATCATACATGAAAACAGATGTACAAATCCCAGGAGCTCCATGTGCTCCTTACAAATGACAGCTGCCTCCTAACTTTGGAATTTTTCTCTAGTCTAGTCTTGAAACTCGAAAAGTATTGGTACATGTACCTGTACCGAGTACTGTACTTGGTATCGGTGCATCCCTAGTGTTAATGAGTCTGATAAACAAAATCTTGTTCTGTGTGGAGACAGGTACTGTATTTTTGGAGAACATATTTATATAGGGTGAAGTCTTGCATGGATTTGGATTTATGCCATTGTTGAGCTAGACTGTGTCTTCTAAGTCTTTTAGTGTCATCTGTCTGCCAAGGCTGTAGTGGATGGGATCTGATTCTGTGAGTGGTGACTTGGGCAAGTGTGTCCATGCAGGAGGAGAGTGAGTTATTGTACAGACAAGTGGCAAGGTCTGGGCAGGAAAGGGTTGTGATTTTGTCATAAAGGTGGTCTGTTGCAGAGTAAAGAAAAGGGTTAAAGTGGTGACGGTTTCCACGGCTAATGGTTTGCTGGTTGGAGTTGTAGGGGCTTTATTACAAGGAGAGTGTAAAACTGACAAGGTTGTGTTCAGAGAGTGGAAAAGGATGTTGGTGAGATTGGAAGGAGTACAGAGGTGAGAGAATATGAGATCAAGTGTGTTACCATTAGAGTGAGTAGAAGTGTTAGTCCATTGAATTAGGCGAAAGGAAGAGGTTAGGCTGAGCAGCTGAGAGATCGCTGGGGTGTTAACATTAACAGGGACATTAGAGTAACCAAGAATAACAATGGGTGTTTCAGAGGAGAGAAACTAGGTTACCCATAATGAGAAGTTGTCGAGGAAGCTTGATACTGGTCTTGGATGCCAATAAGTCACAGCAATCAGCTTACTCCTAAGTTCAACAGGTCAGACAACACTACTATTATTTTTTTGTAGCTATATATATATAGATATATATCTATATATATATAGATATA